>NC_084908.1:1370000-1558991 GCF_949316345.1 Pungitius pungitius
CCATGTTTCCCTGAAAATGTTAAATCATAATCACCAGCAGATGTTTCGTGTGAGATGCTTCAAGGAAGTGGTCAATGTGTCATTCTTTTCGTTCCCAAACTGTCAGACATGTGACTCATCCCGGAACGCAGGTTTTAATTTTAATTGGCTGCAATAACACGGCTCTCTATTAAAACACAGTTACTACACCATTCTAACGATTGGTTATTCCAATCTGAATGTATCCATGCATCCAACTGGCGTTGTTCAAGTTAAGAAATGTTTTATACTTAAAACTGAGTCGCCACTCGAGCACAATGTTCATGTCGTCTCTCTCCTCCTGTAGCTCACGTTACTGATCTCTCTCCATCTCTTTGCCGTATCTTCACTTCTCATTTTAACAGCGTCTAACTGTGTTGCATACACAGTTGTTGTATCTTATCGTGATGTGGCGCATGAAGGCTGTGAAGGAACTGGTACTCTGAGCCGTTTCAGTGTCACAGGGACATCACGTCCGTGACAGATCGCGTCCCAATGCATGGTGTGTGCGTGTGTTTTCTTGTGGGTTTTTCCATGCAAATCAGCTTGTGTATTTTCTTTGTAGAAGCACCCAATGTGTGTGTGTTTATGAGTGTGTCACATCATTGCAAGTCACCAGCACAACTGAGCCTTTGAAGTTACTCATCCTCCCCTCTTTGACAGCAACAGCGGAAAAGATGGACACCAGCGCCATCTACAGTACTTCCTGTGAAAAAGCAAAAGACAGAAAATATCTGTTTCTTTGTTTGTCTCTGTGTGTGTGTGTCTGTTTTGGGCAATATTTTTTGTTCTTCACATTTGTTAGTTTTATTTTACAATCCTTTTGTGCCTTACCTCATTGATCAATTGTGCTGAGAAACACCAAATTTATATATATATTCTAAAACGTTTATTCTGGAAGATAAAAATGCATAAAATGATCATGAGTCTTCAAACCAGACTGACAGATCTTTAAATATAATAAGCCTCCTCGATTAACCAATTAACCAATAAATCAACATGATGATATTTCCACAGCAGGTTCCTTTTGGCCTCCTCATTACAATACAATCCACGGCATAGATTGTATTCAATTTGGGGTTTTTACTTCTATGTTCTGACGTTACAAATGATTTCATCAGTAATGACTCCACCTGTGTGAAAGGAATACAAAATAAGAGTTCTTTATTGAAATGTACACATTTTGAATTGTATTTAATTTATAATACAAAATAATGGTCATGTGTTATGTTCACCACATTTATAAAAAAACAATTTTCCAGCTTTTATGGTTACAGCAATATGACCCAAATAATAAAATAAATAATAATTGACTGGTTTCATGCCTTTGCATATACAACAGATTGTGCTGCTAAATTACTTCTTTACTCCTCCTTTTACTGTATGCATTAAATGTGACCCGTCTGCTGTATTTCTGCTATGAAAATCATGTTTATAATCTTCAATTACCTTTTTATGTCTTCTTTTTTGTCCAAGCTCAATGTTTGCATGAATTTAATTTTGAAAAGTTTCCTTGTAACGTCGGCGCCTCAATTTCCTTTTCTTTCAATGAAATGTAATTTTCCTGCTTTGGAAATGTCCCTCTTAAAAAATACTGATGTCGTAGATCTATTCAAGCAGATCTATTTCTAATAGCTATTCAAACTGGTTTCAAAGAGAACATCGTCAGCCATGGGCGTTTTCATGGGCAAGCAAACAATGGTTTTATCCTTAGTACGAAAAAAAAAGTATTATTGAGAGGGTTACACTTTCTCATTATTTCGAATTTGGGCTTCTTTTCTAGGTGTCTGAAGACAGACACTCAGTTAGATAATATAACAACACATTACTCGCGCTGTTTTGACCTGTGACAAAAACCCAGTACATATTCATGAAGCCTGTAAACACCGCTCTCAAATGCGTTCAGCTATTGCGTCTCTTGCACCTATTGGCCAGTTAACGGCGTTAAGTCACATGTCCCCACAGCTCAGTCACCCAATCGATAAGGCCAAGGTCAGTCAAAGATGGATATCTCGCGTTAACGTCTTTTGAACTCAACTCATTATCCGCTTTGTTTAAATTTGTATTTGAATTCTATCCTTATCCCATCAACTCTTCTCTGACGAGTGTTTTTCCAGTTAATTCCCAGCTGGAGGTCGCAGCATTGTGACGTGGAAAGCGTCTCGAGGCAGCACTGGATCCTTTTGAAACTTCTCAAACTGTTGAGAAAGCCTGAAGCCATCCGAGACAAGCAAAGTATCACTGCACTCTAATCAAAATCCACAGATTGCTCTTGTTCAGAACATCTCCACGTCACAGGAGGAGTAATGAACGCAAACTGCCCTGAAACACACCTGTGACTAATTGAGAAAGAGATGAATACGTTGCTGAATGTGACATCTTGCAGGCAAAAGACGTGGTTTTCACTGTTATTCATCACTGTTAATATGAGGTGGGATGATGCTATGGGTTTTTTTTCCCAGGGTAAATTCATTAGATTCATTTTACAAATTAAGTAATTATTGATTTAAATGGCCATACAAAGAGAACCAGGATGAAGTTAAATTGGATAAAATGCACACCTCAATGGTCAGTTTTAAAATTGTGAAAACACTGTATTTACAATGTTTCTCTAGTGTATTATTTATTCAAAATAAAGGGTTTTTTTGTTCTGCGGATATTTTAAAAACACCAGCAGTTTCCTTTCAACCGAAAAGCATACAAAACGAAATGTGGTATTTTAAAGTGCTAGAAATGAATTAACTGTTAAAAAACCCCAATAATGTAGCAGAATATTTGGTTTGGTTGTTTTGTCAAACTGTAGATATTTTCTGTTTGTCTAAATCAACGGTTAATAGTAAATCCATCAAAGCGGAACAAGACAAGAGAAAACATCTCTCCACCAAATAATGAATGAGTCGAAGAACAAGCGCTTTGAAAATGCAAATGAAATCCAAACTTCCAGGTGTGGAGGAGGGACTCTGTCACACGGACTGCAGCGTCCTGTCCGCCCAGCAGGGGGCCTCATCTCATCATTTAACCAGACTGAGGGGAATATCTAGAATTTTATGAATTCATAACAGACTCCAAGCGGTTTATTTTTCCAAGAAGCTGCATGCTTTAAAAAAATGGGTTGGGACAAAGTCTGCTGCGCTGGTGTCCACACGGCTTCATCTGCAGCTCCACCACAAGCCGGTTTCTCTGTTCTTTCCATTTCACACTGACCTTTTCTTTCTAATTCCGCACATCAATTACCCCCCCCTGCATGTAAAAAAAAAAAAAAAGTCATACATAAAAGAAGAAAACCAATCACACTTCATAATCTGCTTTTAACATTCATGAGCTTTGAGGCAGTCGGTGCAACAAGAAAACACCACACGTAAAGCAGCATATTATATTTTTGACCATCCTCACACAACGGTTCCTTTTTTCAACTTTACCTAGCGACATGCAGCTAAAAAGGGAGTTCCTTTGAAACAATGCTCCGTTTGATTTGACGAGACCGCAGATGCAAATATGATGTTGTAATTGAACCGTTTATGAAGTAATAATACGATACTTCCATGTAAATGTTTTCTCTGATGTGAATTGACTTTTAGTTTTCATTTTGTTAACACAACAGATAAAACCTTTGTGTACAAACAGTTGCGTGACAATGAGCTCTGACGAATTGTACAGTAACTTACGCATAGCATCACAACAATTCACCACAAACAGTTGAACAGATCAGGAAAAGTACATTTCATAGGAGCATTTGGGAGTTTAAGCTGAGGCAATATAAATACCAGAGGGAAATGTTTTGTAGAAAAACACACTCATCCTCATCACTGTGCATCGTAAGTCTGAGCGTGTTGTCTAAATTTGGGCAAATCAAGTTTCACCAGTCAAAACTATCAGAGCCAAACATTGGGTTAGGGGAAATTGTTTGAGTGACACAGTCGGCTCTGTTTTATTCCCTCAAAGTCCTGCTGCTCATTAGTGAACCGTGAAAAAAAACGCGATGTTCCCGGGAAAAATAAAAATAAACTGCCTCTTCTTAACAACATGCTGCAGGATGGTTAAGTGTTTTAAAAGCAAATGGATTGAAAAGGCAGAAGCTGTTTCATGACCACAATTATTCTGCATTTCTAAAAAAAAAAAAAAGAACATGAAGACATTGTGTACTTATTTTCTTTAATGTGAGAGAAAATTGCGGTGGAGAACAGTCTGGTAATGGCCCCACGTTTCCACTGTCAGACGTCAACGTTGATTCATTGGGTTTAGTTCTGGTTCCACCCCTGATTTCAGGGGAAATGAACGTGCGGCGGTTGGATCTGATGGTTGTGTAGAATTAGAAAAACGAATGTAGTATGTTGGACGTTAGTCACCTTTGAAACACACATGCCAACATGACTGCTGACCTCTCTATAATAAACGCTCTGACCCGGTTTGTCCAGTCATGGAGACTCACTCGCTTGTAATCCAGATATTGTGAGTAAAAAAATGTTCTTATTGCTCCAGTAAATTCAGTCCGATCTAATCTGGATGCTGTGTGTGGAGAAGCAAAGCTTTTTTTTTTTTTTACCCCTTTTGAATCAGATTGCGTATCATTTGTTGTGTACGGTGCAGAGGATGAGATAACGTTTTGAGGACAAAGGTGAACTAAGATTTTAAGCTTGGAAAAAAAAAAAAAATGTTATGTTCACTTTTAGCATGAAAAAAGTTTTATGGTTATGTTCCCGAGACAGAAAATCCAGTAACTCCCTCCAATGTCAATAAAAATCATTATCATGTTAAAATTATAATTGTATGAAAAATTCTGTTATCTTGCAGCTAGATTCTGCTCCAGGGCCCATCTATAGCTTCAGGATGAGGTGAAAATGGAGAAGCCACTAATAAAAAAAAAAAGCTTTTCCCCGCGTGGCGCTCCAGCCCCCAACGTTTCCAAAACGGGAGTGATGATGTTTGATTGACGTCTCAGTTGCTCTTTGATAGCTGACAGCATCACAGCGTCTTGTGCATCGACCCACGACCTCTGGCTGGGTTTTCGTCTACGTGCCGTTTTAAAGGGGAGATGACCCTCAATGAACAAGGCAACCTTCAATGTATTGGACGCGTTTTTTCTTTTACAGCTCCACAAAAAACGCATTGTATTTCCATTAGGGTTTTCCATAGAGCATCTGCAGCATAAACTTGTTGTTTTGGCCTTCAGGGACCTGCACAACGCCGAGATGAGATGATAGGATGGAGGGAGTGCGGACTAGGAAAAAGAAAAAGAATCTCCTTCTAATCAACCAAGCAAAACATTTGCATATGAATTGAGAAAAAAGATCAATCAGGGCCGTGGTTTAAGGCAAAGACGACCATTTTTCTTAATATGCCACTAGAGAAGTTTCATGGGGAAATCGGTTACATTTTGACCCGATTCCCTCGCGGTGTCTTGAAAAATATAAAATCCACATCTTAAAAGGCCGTTGAGTTTCTCCTTCATCTCAGAGCCAGCAATCACCACATCATTAGGGCTTTAATCCACAAAATGCTCCAGTTTCCTTTGTATCTGAAGGTTCCCGAGGGGTCTGTGAGTGACAATCGGATTCATAAAAAGAAAAACACGGCAATGGTGACATGGTTTATTTTCTGGCCTATTGAACGATAAAACGTTTCATTTCCAAATATGTCAATAATGTTGAACCATGCTTTTAAAAAAAATAAATATTTAAGGTGCCTCATTTCCATATTTAAAGATATAGTTCCAGAAACATTGAATACAAAACATCAGTTCCTTGATATAAGCAATAAAAGAAGATGTTTTATATATCACACTGTATGCATTGTTTACATTATTAACCTCAACTGTAACACAAAGGATGGATTTTGGGGGCTGTGTGTTATCTCGTTGCCCTCTTCTCCTATTCCATCATAAAGCAAATGCTCTAGGAACAGTATTATCTGTTCTGTGTAAAATGGGCTGTTGGCTCGGGGGGGGGGGGGATCACAGAGGCCCCTTTTTTGGTTAAAAGGTGCAGCAGTCGTGATGACAGAAGGCAGGCCATTGTTTTCTCACCTTGGGAATGAAAGACTCCTCTGACTTTGCAGAGGATTTAGAAGTCAGACAAGCATGACAAACACCCCCCCCCCCCCTCCTCAGCCCCCCCCCCCCCCCACACACGCATCCGGCAAACAGAGCCTTCTGACTGATCTCCCTCTCTTCGCTGTCTCTTCCTCTTTTTCCTTAATTAGTTTTCCTCTCCTGTTCTCTCCTTGATAGTTTTTCTCCATTCTCTTGCTGCCTGTCCTGCTTTCAAAGCAATGTTTTCCTTTGCAACAAATGAGATTTCACATACTTCCAGGTTTTTTTTTTTTCAGGTTAGAAAGTACTCTGTTTTCTACTCAGCCAGAGCGTCATTTGTCCTGGAAGCTTCCAGATTGAATCCAAGCCTCTCGTTTATGAGCCCAGGTCACACAGGTCATTTGTAGATAGATAGCAAACCTATCTGGATAGATGGATTATAGATATGACACAAATATCATCATCATCATCATCATTAACATCTGCATAGTCGTTGACTTCCAGACCTGATTTGGGAGGATCTGAAATATTCATAGCGTCCCAACAGGTAATCAGAGCTGCAATCAGGTTGTAGGCCGCACACACACACACACACACACACACAGTGCATCCAGGTTAACAGCTGCTGAACACAGTGCTGTTAAATATTTCAGTGGGTAAACAGATTCTCTCACCAGCAGCCCCCCCCTGCTGAGGTACGGGAAGGCGTTAAGCCCAAAAAGCACTTCCATGACTTATTAATGCCACAGAAATGTAAGTCTGATGGATGATGGAAGGGAATAATGGGAATTTGTGCTCATTATAAAGGGGGGGGGGGGGGTTCTAAATGGTGAATTATGTTCATGAAGACGGTTTGTTAAAAAGTTTTTTGACCAGAGTCCTCAAGTTAATTTTTTTTTTAAAAATATATAACTCCAACCAGTTTTTTTGGGATCGTTGTTTTTGGTTCCCTGAGACACATAAACTGTTGAGGACCTTTTTTGAGGTGTTTCACAGTCCATTCTCACACTATTGTGTCATTTGTTAAAACTTCATCCAGGACCCGAGTGCTCCAGACTAGTTACGGTTCAAAGTGTTGCCTGCTGGTGCGACTGTGAGTGGTTTCCTCTCCAGACCTTTCATTGCATTTTTATGTTCTTAAAATAAAGCTCAATGCGACTTTGGCTGGTGTTGTTGTCTTCTACTAGTTACCTGCCAACAGTTGGGAAAAACGGTCATTAAAAAGCGACACTATAGAACAAAGGGCTGCTGAACCAGGGATGTACGTAGCAGTTATACCGTCTTTTAACAAACACGTGTAAAATAACACATAAAGCCTCTGTATTCCATTGAATGGTTTTGCGTTGCTGGAGAAGTGTACGCTACCCGCCCCCCCCCCCCCACACACACACTTTACAGGCCTCAGGGGTGTTTAGTTTAAGACCAGAAGTGTGAAAGAAAAAAAAAGTTTGTGTCTTGTCAGCAGTATTTTTGTCACTCAATTGAGGGCCAGGGCAGCTTTTAAGACACTTCAGCTGGCAATAAAACACAGTGAATGTAGTGCTGGACGGAGGAGTGACTGCAGGAGAAGGTTATTTCAGTGCCAGATAATGGGGGGCGTTTGAGCCACAAGGAAGAGCTGCTGGGGGAGTTTTGTCTCTATCTATCTATCTATCTATCTATCTATCTATCTATCTATCTATCTATCTATCTATCTATCTATCTATCTATCTATCTATCTATCTATCTATCTATCTATCTATCTATCTATCTATCTATCTATCTATCTATCTATCTATCTATCTATCTATCTATCTATCTATCTATCTATCTATCTATCTATCTATCTATCTATCTATCTATCTATCTATCTATCTATCTATCTATCTATCTATCTATCTATCTATCTATCTATCTATCCATCCATCCATCCATCTATCTATCTATCTATCTATATATATCTATATATATATATATATATATATATATGATCTTTTTAAAAGGAGATTTTCTTGTGGCGAAGTGCAGTTGACCAAATCGAAAAGGGTCTCCCTATTATCCGGTGTGTTGAACCTTCTTTTGTGTTCCGTCCTCATGCTCGTCACCGTCTCCTCTCAGCAGCTCAGTCCGCTTCACTCACTTTACCCTCTTCCTTACCCCCCCCCTTCCATTGTTCTCCCAGATTGTCCTCTGTAGGAATCCAGATGAAGTGACCTGGATGCTTGTGGGTGTCTGTGTGTGGCAATAAGCTGCTTTAGCAGTGCCAGCACAGCCTGTAAAAATAACTCGGCTTAACCCATTCATTTAAATGGAGCTAATTAGATGAGCTGTCTGGGGAGAAGGCCCTCTCTGGGCCATTTGTGCATGCGCGTGTGTGTGTGTGTGTTTGTGTGTGTTGCAGGATTTTCACAAGATAAATGGATGCTGCTTAACAGTGCAGTAAACACAGAGGTCTCACTAGGATATTACTTCTCTCGCTCTCTCTGCTTTCTGTGTAACTCGCTCTCTGCGCAGCGTACACAAATTGACATTTGGTCGACCACTCCGGTTCAATTAATCCTTTAAAAGCAAAGACTCTATAATAACTGAACGGATAATATTTTAAGTATAATGTAATGTCTCAGCATTTTTAATTATGTCAGCATCCGTATTTACTAACCCTGTTTTTCCTTGTTACTTCCTTTAAAAAAAAGATGTTGGGAATAATTAGTCAGGTGTGGTAAACATTCATTTTTTTGTCTGCCACCTAAAAATGGACAAAGTTGACGTGTGGAAATAAACAGCAGCGTCAAGATAAGACGAATCTCTAAAGACAGGTGGCGAGGATGTAAAAAAAAAAAAAAAGGGAGAAAATGTGACTTTATCCTTCAATCAAAGTAGCAGGCAGTTCGCTTTTTAATGCCCAGTCCCATTTCAACTCAATTTAGTTTCCCATTAAAAATGTAATTGCGGCACCAGAGGAGAAATTTAATCAAAGCTGAAAAATCAAAAGTAGAATGATATGAAATAGATTATAGCCTTGGAGTGGCTGGGTGTTTTATGCTCCTATCACTTTCATGCCACTACTCATCTCTCCAAACAAATCTGTTAGTTTTTTTTTTCTTTTTCTGACCAATCGTTATTTCCATCGACACGAGAGCAGAACTGGTTGAACTGACGTGGAAAAAAAGCTTTTGTTGCTTCGGCTTTGTGAAGCACAGCCTGCAGCTCCCAGATGTTTTGTTCTGCTTGTTAAAAGGTTACAGACTTTGCTTTGTTCCTACGTGTTCACAACCTGAGGAGTGCAATCAACCCCGGCAGGCAGCTCGGCTCAATCAGCAGCAGAGAAGCTGTTGAAGGGGACGGTTAACAAAAAAAAAAAAAAAAAATTCCAGGTGCAATCTTTAATATTAGTAAATGGTCTCGCATAACGCTTTTTTAGACTTCTGAGCACTCGCAGCGCCGTAACACTGCATGACATCATTCATCCATTCACACCCATTCACACACTGATTACAGGAGCTACCATACACAGGGGTCGAACCGCCACCCCTCTGATTGGAAGACGGCCCGCGCTGCCCACTCACCCACTCGCCTGCACACGCTGTTCCTTAGAGGTGTAACGTATAGCTGATTAGTGGCGGCCACTCGGCTGGTTCCCTCCGCTGAGGTTTCAAGCCGAGTCGGCAGGCGCAAGCTGTCTCATTGAAAAATACTCGGTCATTTATGCACTGTTTAAGTTGTTGCTATCTTAATTAACCAACATGTTTTCCTATTGCATTTACTACTCTTAGAGTTGGAATAACGCGCCCAAGCTGGGACTAACCACGATGTAAAGTAGCCACACAAGCTAGCTAGCTAGCTACTGATTATGCCCTAAATTGGACAGGGACAATAAATATATGATTTACACTGAAGTCAACTCATTTCAAAGTACTTTTCATTAAAGCTATTGGTATGAAAAAAGGAAGATGAAATAGAACTTGTAGTTCCCCACAGCTACCACTGGAGGACACTGAAGAGCCATGCTGCCTTATTTCCAACACTAAACCTTCACAGTCTGGACTTTCAATTGAAATGACGACCAGCTTCTAATCTCAAGTCCACCAACAACCCAGTGTGGACATGGCTGTGTGTGCGTGTGGATTGATGCCCACGAGACGTCTCCGGGTGCCCCCGGGGGCCCAGAAGGGCGACTCGGATGGGGTTCTGTGAACTCTATCCAGCCAGAGACTCTTGTGTTGTGTTCATTACTGCTCGTGGTGTCTTCATTACAGAGAACAGAAATGGAGATTGGAAAGCATACCGTTAAGCACAAAACACGCTCGTCTCATCAGCCTGAATCAACCTATTTCCCCAAATGGAGTTTGGATTTAGAGCACACGGAGCCAAAAAAGGAGATTAAATGAAACACAATCATACTGATGTCATCTTCTTGTCGGTGGTAACAACGTTCAAAACGTGGAACTGGTTACCCACTCGTTGCAAACCTCCAATCCTTAACGACATCAACAGAGCTTGTAAGAGAGACCGTTGAGAGCGCAGACCCGTAAGCGACAGACGGCCTGGGAAACCGTGGCTTGGATGCAAGTATTTGGAATGTTCCAAAGATCTTATTACGAGTAAGCTGAGGAGGAGAGAGGGAGGAATTAAGAATGCAAAGATCGCACTACAGAAGCTGTTAAATGTCTACATCTGCCCATCACTCATCCCCCGTGGTGTGTGTGTGTGTGTGTGGGGGGTGCCTGTGTGTCTCGTCCATTAGTCACTGAGAGCTTCCTTAACGAGGTGCTCTTAATTGCCAAAAAGTCTACTGGGAGTTACTTTTGCTCTCTTTCTCTCCCCCACTTCCCCCATTTCTCCTTCTCTTCTCTTACTGACACTTTGCTTTTTTTTGTTGCCCTCTCTCTCCGGAAATGTATTTTTGTTTCAGGTGTTGTTCCTTTTCAGTCTTTGCTTTCTTTTTCCTTATAGCATCTTGAGGTGTGTGTGTGTGTGTGTGTGTGTGTGCCTGAGCATGACTCAGCCGTGCAGATGCGTTTGTGTGTGTGTCTGTGAGTCGGTCCTTGGTCTGGCTGGCTGACGTTCAGCCTGTCTGGAGACATCCTGAGGCTGCTGCAGAGAGACGTAACGCGGGTCACTGTACAGGAGCAGGATAAGAAGTCGACTATGGGGGGGAGACAGCGAGAGACGGAGGGGAAAGAGAGGGAGGGAGGGAAGGAGGTCGCCTCTGGGGTTGAGCTGCAAGGGACCTAAAGGCAGACAGGTTGGAGTGTTTTATTTTCTCTCTCCTCTCATGCAGAGTTATGCAGGGCTCGTCCATCATAAATGCGAGCTGTAATATTTCACCAATTAGGGAGTGAAGACATGGTGAACCTGTCACAGTTTGAGTTTTGTTTGTTGTTGGATATTCAGCTTTTGGGTTTCCTGCTTTTCATTTATAAGATCGATCACACCCTTGACTCCTCCCCCCCCCCCCCACCCACGGCCTTTTTCATGTCGATTGTGTGGCCCAAACACGTTTCACCTGCTCTTCTGTATTCTGCTGAACACTGAAATGGAATTCACCCATTTACTTTGTATGCTTTGTTGTCCATTCGTCTCAAATCGGGCATCGGACAATTCTGTCCAAATTAAAAACTTTTTTTCAGTCGCTAAAAGCAAAAATAGTTTTCATGCAACACAGATTCACGTTTCCAATCGTGTGTGTTTACATTTGTTTCTCTGTTTTTATTTGGGCTCCTGAATCTTCCAGCTCATGAACTGATTTGCAGTTTTGGTTCAAAATAAGCCTTTTGGGGTGGATTTATTAGGGGTCAACACTCTTTTCCTTTTGGTAAATAAGCGCAAGGTAATTACATCCAAATGCTTGTTTAGGGCCATCAAACATACAGGTGAAACCCGAAAAATTTGAATATCGTGCAAAAGCCCATCACTTTTAAGTTGAATTACCAGAAGTAATGAACTTTTGCACCATATTCTAACTTTTCGAGGTTCACCTGTAGGTCCATTGCACAAAACGGACCAGCAATGTAAATTGGCGTGATCAAAATAGGACTTTCTTCATTTACTTCAGTGATCACATGGTTAAGGCCGCACATTTCTTTGCACGGCCTTTCATTTGTCTTCGTCTAGACACCCGATCATCTCCTGTACAAAGTGCTCTGCTGAGGGGCTTCACACTGTTATTCTCCGCTGGTGGCTTCTCTCGTCTCGAGTTAATCTCGGTGGCCCCTAACTTGTACTTGTACTCTCAATCCAATACGGGACTCCCATTGTTCCAGATCTAGACCCCTTGATGGAGCATACATGTTAAACCAGCATCACACTACATTTATCATAAACCAGCATCACACTACATTTATCATAAATCAATGGCATAGCAATAGTAACTTGAGAAAATGAAAGGAGTACGCTCAGTGGGGGCACAGCAAAGTTATATTCTTTCTTGCTTCTGCAGTAAGTAAATGTTGCTCTTCGTCCCAAAGTGCAGTAGTTTTTCAGAAATAATACAAATTCTATGAAAAAAATCCTCTCATTTGTTAAGAGGCAGAAATTTTGGGGGACTTCAAAAAGGGGTCAATGCTAATGTGCACTGGGACACGAGGGAATATCCTCTAAATATATATATATTATATCTATAATATGTACTGTCTGGAGAACCGGATTATGTTTAGTTTCTTTCCAAATGCAGCCCACAATGCGTCAGGATCAATGATTAGAGTGGAAATCATAATGCAGATAAACAACACTAAATTTAGCATCATTATTTTTATATTCACAGCCTCAGAATATTCTTGCCTTAATATGCTCCATATGGCTTCAGAATACTCAAGCGGATGGCGAATGAGCCTTTGCATCATAAATAAAAAAGACATAAGAAAGAAAAAGCATCATTTTCATCATGACTTTGTTTCTATTTCAGCATCTTTATATTCTCATTCCGCTCTTTAATGTTTTGGCGTCACATTTCCACTCTGTACGGAACATTCAACACAAACTTTGATTTCACATCACACTACTTATGTCGTTATTAACAACGATTACCTTTGCAGTTCCTAAACACAATTTAATAAAGGGGTAAAAACTTGCTATTTTTATGACAAGAACGGTTGTATTTCTGTGTGTTGTACAATATTACCTGAAAATAGTAACTCTATTTTAAAGAAGACCTTTGCCCCTTTGAAATGCAGGTGCAGACAAAAATAAACAGCATAGTTCAAGAGTTCAACCACAGCTCATTAAGTTCTGTTGGAAAAATGGATGATTTGAAGAGCGAACGGAGGCTTTTATTAGCCTAGCCGCAATTTAAAAATATCTGCCCAAGGGGAATGTCTCAAATGAAGACTGTGGTGGGAGGAGGGCAAATATTTGTCACCATCGTGCAAAATTCATGACTGTTTTATACTGAGGAAATAAACAGATAAAAAAAGGTCACTCTTTGTAGGATATTTGTACAGAGGTGATAGAAGAAAAGGACATGCACAATTTCCCATAACGTCGTCCATTTATTTTGAATACCCACAAGTCCTACACAGCGTGGCTATGGTTGCATGTCAGGAGATACAATACGCGTTTCATGACCATGAGTTCAGGGACAACAGTAATAAACCCGCTTATTCAGAAATAGTTTGGAAATAGTTTGGACAACTCCAGAAACAAGTATTTCCCACAAATGAATCATTTTCCCCTCTTGTTTTCAGCAGGATTTCCACTATTTTAGGTCTTTTTAGGTTCAGCTCATTTCCTTTTGATGGCCTATTATTACGGTCCTTGCTGGAAGCACAAAGCAGCTTATTGTGAGTTTGCGACACATTCTCCAGCCCAAAAGGTCAAACACTGCAGTTTGCTGGCTCTCCGCAAGCTTTAAACTGTGACTCTGGGTACCTTTCTAGCCTCAGTGGTGGTTGTGTCAATATAATAATTCATCCAGTTATAAGCACAGAGGCTTTTTTAAATAAACTTCCGTCTTCACGGCAGATACGATTTGTGTCAGTGTTTCCATTTTCCCGCACATTTCTCAGACTGGAAAAATGCTTTTTTTTTTTAGAATTCAAGTTCAGTTCCGTAAAATGTGAAATATTTTTCTTCACCTGTTTCTTAAGGAGTGTGGTTGGCCAGTTGGGGCTTGCAAAGATACAAGAAGACGAGCGCACACACACACACACACACACACACACACACACCTAATCTATCTCAGTCTCTTAATTGTTTTTTCCCTCCCTCTTGCACTTTCTCTTCTTCCAATCACTTTTTCACTCTCCCCAACACTACATCTAACTTGGATAATTAATGCTGACTACAGCGCTGTAAAGAGCACTCTGGTAAAACTCTGTTAGCTCACGCTCTCTCTCTCTCTCACACACACACACACAGACACACACACACACACACAGTTGTGTGAGGTGCAGTGGGGAGGACAGCACACATCAGCTATCTGCCAAACCCCTCCGAGGCCCAGTAAACTCCAGCTCCCCTCACGTACACCATATGAAGATAATTGCCACGGAGGGAGAATACAGTCGACTATAATGACCTCCCAACCCTGCCTCCCTGTGTTTTAGTCACCACTGCCTCAGTATGTCTAATAAAGAAAATCCATCTACAAAGAATGAACGGTTTACAACCCAATTAATTCCCCACTGGGCTCCGAGTTTTTGCGGTCTTTTTTGAAACGTCGATCCATCCCTGCTGTCCAACATTTTGATTCATTCAAGTGTTTGAGTAAGGTAGGACCATAAATCAATAGATCAGTTTCCCGTTGCGTTCAAGCACCTTTCAGCCCATTGTTTTGTTTTTATTGCACCATCTTCAGCGTTCACTTGTGCTCTAATCAACCATTTTTCCAGCTGCAACATGAAGCACGATTGGAAAACATTTTTTCTCTGTGCTAAAGGTGTTTTTGCCGATACGCTTTGCACTGAAAAGCGCATGTTGTGTTAGGAACAAGCCGCTTGTCCAACATGTTCTTCATCAAGGTTACATTTGCAGAGTCGAGTTAAATGTTGCCGGGGGCCATTGATGGAGATACTCCTGTGTCCTGGAGTTAATGTGTCTAAATAGTTAGAATCATTTATTTAGTATCCGACAATCAATCATTGATTAGTTTGCTAATAAGCTTTTTAAATTACCAATGGGATACGAAAAGTGGAGGTTGCAGTGGAGTGGTTTGATACTGTCAAGGGAGGAAGGGGAATTTACTATTTGTGTGTGTGTGGACCTGACTACTATGTGTGCACTTGGGATATCCATGAGGCAGACACACAAACACACACACACACACACACATGCTGAAACAGAACATCAGAGCGTTTTTCCAAAATATCCAACTGCCCGCTTTATAAAGAAATGGAAATGACTTTTTTGCAGCAGCACTCTCATACAAACAGTGTGACAAACACTGTGTGAAGGCAACACTAATGATTCATCGCAGGTGGCCGGCACATTCACATGGAGAAAACATCACACAAACAAAGGGACGTCGCTTTGTGTAAAACATGCTGACGGGCCTCTACGTCATGGAGAGAGGAATGTGTGTGTGTGTGTGTGTGTGGGGGGGGGGGGGGGGGGCTGATGGTTGGTTGGTGGAGGTGGGTGTTTGGTCATTAAACAGAGAGGACTGCAACCGCAAAACCGACTCAAGATCCCAAAGCAGAGGATTTGAGGGTCAAGTCATTACAGCTCGCATTGATCAAAGCCGAGCAGCTGCCACACAAAGACCCGTCACTTGTCAACCCCGTGTGTGTGTGTGTGTGTGTGTGTGTGTGGCGCCAACTGCTCGTCTGTCAATCATTTCAGACAGGCCCTTTCATTGTTTTTCAAACGTCAGTCTGCAGACTACACGTTTGAACTCTACAAAAAAGTTTGACTGCAGTTGGCAACGTGAAGCGGATGAAGGCGTTCAACTACCCGCTGATGTGATTGCATGACGGCTGCACGTGAACACATGAACCGTGTGGGCATGAGACAGGTGTCTGCACACGCTTCAGCACCGACGACGACGGCGGCGGCGCCACCGGGGTTCGTTTTCGAAAACAAGCGAATAAACCAAGTCTGCGTATGTGCACGCCTACTTGACACCGCTGCTGATCAGTGATGAAGACGATCGGCAAAACATCTGGTCACAGATGAGTTTCTTTTCAATTGTAGACATGGAAACCTGCAAAAAGGAAATTGGAAACGAAACACCTGTGAACAGCGGTTCGCCTTTGTTTAGATCTCTGGAGTTACTGTATTGCTGCTGTGACGAGATGGTCTTTTTTTTCATGATATTTGTGTGGATGGGGTTCGTTTTGTGTCGGTTGAATAGACTAAGTAGAGATAAGAGAAGTCGTCAAAACACACCTGAACAAGGTGGTGAATTTCCTCCAGGAGGTTCTTTCATCTCTTTGTCCACAGCAGAGTTTGAATCGGCTGGAGACGGAAGTACAAATACATCAGTATCAAGAGTCAAAGTTGCACTGAGCACGCACAAGGGCTACAGGGTAACAAATCACAGGCTTCGAGTACCAAGGGACTCAGAGGACATTGAGCACCTGTCAGTCTGACCCCACTCTGGTGCTCCATCATTCAGTGCTTGTGTGTGTGCGCTGTTTCATAAACTGAACCAGAGAGGCATAAACTGTCCCATTGACAGTTATTGAGCCGAATATAAATAAAAAACAATAAAAACAAGGTAAATAATTAGTTCAATATAACAAATACTTGCAGGAGGCGAGATCTCTTCCAGATGCAGAAATGAGCTCATTTTGTGGGATCTAATTTCCTCTGGAGATTTTCTGGCAAAGTGACCTGAAGCCACACAGAGAGACTCTTCAGCTCGTGTTTTTGACGTACTCCCAGGCAGAATGAGACATTTGGCTTCATGCCGGATGGAGAGAAGGTACGTGTGGAGGATTTGCAGCAGTGAGAGAGAAGTGTCAAACGTGTAGCTTGAGTTCAAATTATGCAGATTCCAGGCATCTGGATCAAATGCTCACAAATGGAATGTCTGTTTGATTGACGTCTTCTCACGCCCTCATCCAACTTTCATCTGTTTCATCAGGGGAAAAAAAAAAAAAAAAAAGGAGAAACTGATCCTCTCCAGGGTTGCCATCACCTCTGATGGATCTCTTTTTAGTTCAGAGGTAACCTATAAAGCAGGCAGCAGAAAGTGAAGGAAGGCAACAAAACGTATTAAAAGAAAACATCGCTGCTTTAATGTTTAATTTAACATCAAACCAGCGGATGCCAGACTTTTCTTCCTTCTTGATGGACCCAGAGATGGTCAAATGGAAGTGAGAACTGCGCTGCCTGTGCACTCACCCAAAGTGGCCCTGGAGTTAAATCACTCGGGCGTTTGACCTTGAATGGGGGGGGGGGGGGGGGGGGGGGGGGGGGAGAGATACGTACCCTTTTTATATTCATCTGCCAAAGGACAGCGTTGGTAAGTTCACCTGGATGTTTCAGTAAGGGAGAAGCAGTAGAGCTTTCATCAGAACGTGTCATCTAGTTCGTTAAAACTCCAACCATCCAGTCTTCAGCACAACTCAGTGCAATCAAAGAAAGAGCAGTTGTCAGTTTGCATTCAAAGACGATTTTTAAAGATTATTTACATTACATTTTTTTGTCGTAGCAGATTTACAGAGTCCCCTTTTTTGGGGGGTTAACATTGTGTCAGAAGATGAAGATCACAACATTGTTCAACTTGAGGTTTCGTCAGTGAGGTCGTTGTATTTATTTTTGTTTGGAAGCTATTCATTAGATTTCAGAGTCGTTTTCAGAATAAAACAAGCACAAACCACCACATTTAATAAAGAATCCATTCCAGGCCAGTTAACTTTTATCCTACTGC
Source organism: Pungitius pungitius (assembly GCF_949316345.1). Taxonomy (NCBI): domain Eukaryota; kingdom Metazoa; phylum Chordata; class Actinopteri; order Perciformes; family Gasterosteidae; genus Pungitius; species Pungitius pungitius. Next base: position 1,387,838 of record NC_084908.1, read on the forward strand.
AACTGTAGCACTGCTCCAAAGTGATTTGGGGGGGGGGGGGATGAGGGTGCTTGTTACTGTGTGTCAAGAGCCCATTATTTTCTGCCCTCATTTCCAGTCACAAAGAGCCCAAATGCTTGTGACGCATTTGCTCCGTCATGCTGTTTTTACTCCTCTCGGCCAAAAGGTGGCAACACAAACCCAGATATCAACCTGCACCTCCTTTTCACCAGAGCTGCTATGGCCGACCCCCCCCCCCCCCTCACATCTGCAGCTCCCTCCATCACTGATTTACAAGGAATATTTTGCAAAGTCCAATCAGCCGTGCTGACATGCATGGAACAAGAACCGTAACAATTGTTTTAGAACCCGTTCATCAGCTGCTCATTACTGAAATAAACCAAACTACTAAAGACTAATCAGAGAAACAAAAAGAATCCTTTTCATATGACCAATGACAGCAACCTTCCCCCGAGCCATGCTTACTTGCTTGCTTGCTTCCTTAGCGGGTTGCTAAGATATTTTGCTATCCGAGTTGAGCAGCAGGGGAGGTAATGGCTCTGGAAGTGTCGGCTGCTGTAATAGTGTTCCCCCAATTAAACATCCGTCCAACGCTGACAACAGCCCGACAACTCGTGCAGCGCCTCTCAAGATTCTGCCCAATATCGTTTGTTTCATAGGAAACATTTTACCGCCTGCAGCATCGGAGCCTGTAAATGTGAGGACCCATTTTGAGGGGACGTCTCTTTAGTGAAATACGTCTGCAGGGTCCCACGCTGATTGTGCAAATAATCACACCTGACAAATCAAATGGGTGTTGTTTGCACTTGTATGAAAAGTAACTTCTACTTGAGGAGCCTATTAGGCAGAATTAGTGCATTGAATGAATGACTGAACTAGTCTGGACACAAAGAGACACGTTTTTACTGCACTGGTAAAACCATCAGACCTAATGAGACAATTCTAGAGGAAATGTTCTGAGTTTAGAATAAAACCCAAGTTGACTTTGAGCTGCATTCTCCTCTGTAATGAAAGTCTGCCTTATATACACAAATATTTAACTGTTTTCACAAGGACATTTTGCATTTATGGGCAAAGCAGGCTGATAAATGGAGAAGGTACAGAAAACCAGTAAATCTTACTCAAAATGTACGAATATAAAAACAAAAACGGCAGTTTTAATAAGTTGGCTGTAAGGAAAATATTTGACTTTAACTTTGAGAATAGATGTCATCAAATAATTCAATACGTGACATTATTTAGTAATAGCTATAAAATATCAAGATGGTTTGGCAGAAATCTTACAGAAGGATCCACAGCTCTCCAATCCCCAAATTACCAGTTAAGGATTAATGCCTCAAACTCAATACATCATGTAAAACATGACATTGTGTGAATAGCATCAACTTTTAGTTATTAAGAGTTATGTCAGGCAACAATGGATAATCAATTAAAAAGATATGAGAGTGCAGAAGGAGCTCAGCCTCCGTCAAAGACACTTCTCGCCTCTTAACATCCTTTTTTAACATGTCATTATGTAGACTAGTCTTCCACTACTTAAAAAAAAAACACATTTTAGCGTCCTCTGCTGCAGTTGTTCCATGTTTGCATGCATAAAAGAAGCTCCCTGGGGGGCCACTCAGTCAGTGAGCCTCTCCTCCACCAGTCACTCCACACTGGGGTGTTTCACCTACTTCTCCTGATCAGACTTCAGCTCCCTGTGGGCGGGTGCAGCCTTTGAGACCCTACTGACCACTGTGCAAAGCTTTCCTCCACTTCTACTGCAAAAGATCTAAATCGGCCACAACGACAGAGAAAGCCTGTGTGGGTGTCTGGGGCCTGTGAACAACAACAACAACAACAACGACGACGAGCCATGACAAACTGTTACTGCGTCAGACAAACCAGGAAAAAAGGGGGCAACCGATGGCTCTGTTCCATCCAAGTGGCCCGTTTTAGAAGTATTGATGAGCCGGGATGCACCACAACAGGACCCCCCCCACCCCCGGATCAGGACAAGACGCCGTCATTAAACCGCACCTGTGCATCAACACACCTGCATGATCCAATTGTTGTCGGCGTAACAATGGTCAATCTCCCGCGTTTAGCTTCTCGGATAATGATCCAGCGATGGAAAATATAAACGCTCTGGGAGCTGAATGGACTGCAGCAGTTTTGATTTCAACTGAATATCAACGACATTTTGGGGGGGGGGGGGGGGGGGGGGGGGGGGGCAGGTGCTCAAACCAGAACAAATGGGAACCCGTCGCCAAAGTTGGGGCGAAATACTCACAAGAAGTCAAATAAATGCCCCGCCAGATATCAAAACAGATTTGGGGGGAATTGATGACAGAGTGATTTTTATTCTTAAATGTTGTTGAATGGGCTCCAGGAGAAGGGTCACTTTTCTCATCCAGGGCAGAAGGGCAGGTGCTTGAGCACCACTGGATGTCTACCTGTGCACGTGCCTGCCTGCGGGCCTTTATTGGGGCTTCAGTTCCAGAAATTAGATATCAAACTTTTTTTTCAATTGGTAATCACCAATTTCTCCTTATTAGTAATTCAGATGTCTGCCTTATAAAAATAATTGGACCGGTTTGTGGCCCGTCTTATTGCGGTGAATGATTTGTTCTGCATTCAGTGGACACAAGAGGCATCTCAGACTCCCGCTACAGTGCAGCAACACACAGAACGGTCTGTGACAGCTCATCTAAAAGCATCTACAATGAATGCCAGCAATTACCTGGACGAGCACCTTTGGCACAGTGGACGAGGGAAACATCCTAAACTTGCAGGTTGGCCTCCAGCAAAGTCCACAGGTTCATTAATGTAACATTACCCGTTTGTTGAAGGACAAATAATGAGCCCAGTGCTTTGCCGAGCCATCAATAAAGCTGCAGTTCACGCTGTCAATAATAGAATCAATACACTCCTGCCCCTATCATCACTTCCCAAGTTCTTTTTAATTAGTTATGCTGAGCTGTGGGAGCAGGAAGGCTACGCCGCATCATTAGTGCTTTCACCTGCCAACGAGCCGCATGCACAATAAATAATGGGATTTTATCAAAATGAATGACCAAGTGCCCCAGTAAGTATTGAGCGTGACAGCAAGCGAACGGAACACCAGGACCATGAAACCGAAGAAGCCAAATGGAATTTATCCAATATCATCCGTTATCGATACAATTATTGACACCCATGCCTTTCGTTTTGAGACATGCCAAAGGACCCTCTGCTCTCATAGTCAATTAAATCTTAATTCTTTAGTTTACATTTTTGTATTAATAAATGAGTCCATTTGAATGGAAACAACCCAAACAGAGTGTTGCAGGCTAATTGGACACGCCATTGCAAGGTTTCCTATTGGACGCGTGTCATGAGACCCTGCAAAATGTGACAGCAAAATAAAATAAATTAAAAAAGGAAATTGGTCTTGATTTTTTCTTTCTTCATTCAAACAGATTCCTTTTCTTCTATTTTCGCCTCTTCTCTCTCTCTCTCTCTCCCTTAGAGACACCGTGTTCACATCCTCCCCTCATTACAAATCTCAGCAGGAGCGAAACTCCTTTTTGATCATTTTTGCCACGGAGCAATGTGCGAGTATGTTAACAACGTTCATACTGTAAACTGCCCACATGTGCATCTGCGTAATTACGTGTGAATGATTGTTCTGTAAGTGTTACATCTCTGTGGGAGGCTTTTTCCCTTCAAACAGGCCTGTACTAACCTCGCTGACACGGATTCTGATGAAATCAATGGTAACTGTTGTGTACTGTAGATTTCGGTGCTGGATGAAGTCTCATTATCACACTTTAGAGGACTGAAAAGTTATTTTGCTTGGTGGTTATTAAACTGAAAACGTCCCTCTCTGTGAAATCTTGTTTTTAGCGTAGGGAGGGGGGGGGGGGGGGGGTGTCTCTACTCGGGAACAGCCTGTTGGGCGCCAGACAGGCAAATAATCCCTGTTATTCTCTGCCATTTTATACTTTTATCCTCCGGTAAAGATCATAATATTGTACCAGACCAGCGGGGTACCCGACCAGCGGGGTACCCCCCCCCGGGGTACCCCCTCCCCCCCCACTTCAACAGTGTAAATTAAATCAAATGCAAAACAAGGAAGCCCATCTAGTTAGGAGAAACTGCTGTATTCAAACATAAAACATATCACAATCAAAACACAAAAAGGTACAACTCTACAAAAGAAACACTTCATTTTAACACTGGAAATCACAGGGCCGTCTTTTTAGTGTGTGTGTGTGTGTGTGTGTGTGTGTGTGTGTGTGTGTGTGTGTGTGTGTGTGTGTGTGTGCTTAGCTGGGGGGAGTCCGGAGAGGAGTTCAGCCTGGACTTCTCAGTCCTGATCCACCACGGCTGTGTAGCCCACCGTGGTCCGGGGCGGTCCACAAGTCCTCCGGCCGGTTCCCTTCCTCGGCCCGTGTCCAGCAGGGTCTTTTGGTAGATTCCTCTTTGGACCCTCGAGGTCCAGCAACCAGCAGTCTTCCAAAGTTTTCTCACTCCTCTCACCCGTCTCCACACGCAGCCTCTGTCAGCTCATTTACCTTTTCCACCAGGTGTCTCCAATCTCTTCCTGGCCCCGCCTTCTTTATTTTTTGGGTCAGGTGGGATTAACCAGTCAGCAGACCAGCTACATGTAAAAGTTTGTATTTTTATTGAATACAAACTGGCATGAATTTTTCTTTTATTGCTGTTGAAAAGACGAAGCCATGAATGTGAGTGTATACAAATCATGTATTTGTGTTAATACATTGTTTCCATTTGGGCTTTTAAGCAAATAGTTTATGTGATGCTTGTATTTCAAGCAAATCCAACTCTTGTGTGTGAACATGAAAGGGTTGAGAGAGAGAGAGAGAGAGATACGATATAAATAGGAGAGTGAGATGCAGAAGGATGAAAATGACAAGTGACAAATGTCTTCATTAAATTCTCATTTCTGGATTGTTTCGTTCTGTCTGCCTCTAAACTCTGTTTGAAAGCACCTGTTTTACTTTTTTTGGGATTTTGGATTAGTTTTTCATTAGTGACAGTGAAATCGTGATTAGAAGCCATTTAAGGTGTCATTTGACCTGTTGCCCTTGACTTGATATCCAAACTATGGCTCTTTTACCAATTTTTTTTTTTTTAATAAACCCAACCCATTTGATTTACCAAATTTTGATTAAAAAGGTTACAATGATAATATTCGACATGGGTTTGAAACTGAGTAACAATTTTACTATTTGGAATGTGAAAAAAATATAAACACTTATTGGTTGTTTGTTCAAGCTGTAATAAAAAAAGCAGCCAAGCAGTGATACACAACATGACGTCTCTGAAACCGCTAATACATTTTATTATTCCTCCCACACAAGGAATCAGCTTACTTAAGTATTTAAGGTGAGTATTTGAATCACTGATCCAAATCCAGGTTAATTGAGGAATCAGGGAAGGAGCTGAGGTCGGAGGAAACGACCGGAACGTTTCACTCACTTTCTTTACGGCTCAAAATAAAGACAGTCAGGCTGAGAGGAACGAGCCGACCGAGGGGATAAACTCAAATTATAGATTCAATAATGACTACGAGCAAAACCTAAGGAAGTATTTAACCAATTAGCCACTCTGCTTTGTGATTAAAAAAAAAAGAGCTCAGACACGTTACTGTAGAACTTCACTGACTTAATGCTCTTAATACGGCACTAAGCCCAATGATTTTAAAATAGACAGAACATGCATGTTGAATACATCTTTTATTTTCAATGGAAGATGTTAAAGATGGTTGCTATGCCAACACGTCTGTTTGACATTCGCAGTATGATTCTGGAGAATTAGCCTCACATATCTTTTCTGCGCCTTTCTTTTTCATTTTAATATTCCACATAAAGCTTTCCACTTACTTAAGTACCAGAGTGCTGGTTTTCAGTTTCAACTACTCTTAAACTGAAATGCTGTTCAACAGACATCAAAGTCAGATTTGCAATATTTACCTGAATGAAGATGAGCAGTCTTTAATTTTAAATTAAAACCATCTCTTAATCTATTCTCACAGCCCTTGAATAGAATTGATTCAGATTTCACCACAAAGATATTGTTTGACAAAAAATACAAAGTTGTGTCAAGGTTCACAATACTTTTTGTCACAATTATTTTTTTAATTTAACCTCTGCTTGATTCCAGTTAACAGGGGCAAATCTTGTATGAACAGCCCCCAGAGAAGATTACCATACAAATTAGTCATGCCTCAAATGATTTAAAGTACTGTAAGATGACGACGCTGTCATTTCCTGACGGACAGATGAGGAAGAAGAGTTTTTGAGTGAGAAAATAATCCCTCTAGCCCAACATTTCAGTTCCCCTTCATCAGAAATAAGTCAGTGGCTTATTGAGGTTAATTCTTATGTAACGATCCCAGCTAAATGGCTGCAAGGGTAATTTATTGTTACTGATTTGTTGATTCTTTTGGCTGTGGATCAGAAGGAAAAACCTCAGCAACCATTGGTGTGTGTGTGTGTGTGTGTGTGTGTAAATGAGAGGTATACGTTGTAAAGGTCTTTAAATAAAAGCACAACATGAATGCAGTCCACTTTTGTGGATTGTGATAAGAGGTTCTATTTTTGATGGTTTTGCATCTTATATTCAGTCTTTGCTGAGCTCACTGCATTCAAACTGCATTCAAAACGGTTTTGCTTTGACTTATTCTCAAAGGAAAACACACTAAAAGGCAACACCTGCAAAGACAGTTTTCTGAAAGACACACACACACACACACACTCGCGTCTTTGTCAGTGAGCAATCCACTAAATTACAGCAATCCAGTGGATTAGATGCAGGATACGAAAAGAAAGGAGACGTGAGCACGACACACTCACACAAACACACTCACAGATTTGCACACGGCAATGAAGCAACTTTCAACCTTTTCACACACTCCCTCTTTCACACGCATACACACATGTACACACACGAGCATGTGTGGCACATTCAGTATTTCATGCAGAAGGTGATGTAACGACTGTGAGGGGATCTTTTTTGCACCTCCCAGAGTGTGAAAAGACGTCTTTCATTTATCGTCTTTCGGGGTATTTACAGTGCAATTTTGTCCGTGCAGGGATTATTATCCACAATGTGAACAAGAAAGCATCTGGAGCATACAGGGAACCACTTACTCCATGTGCCCAAAACTTTTTTTGCATCAAAAAGACTTCTTCTTCATCTGCTCTTTTTTAAAATAGGTTTAAAGTAGAAATTGAGGAGGTATAGCACTTTTCATTGGTGGAAGTGGATATAGAGTATGTAATCTGTGTAATCTCTGTCTCGTTACGCATCGACTAAAGGAAGACTTAAGGGGTTAGCCTATCAGATACGTGCTTCGAGTGCTTTTGATCATGTTCAGAGAGGGTTTAAACTCACAGGGGGTTTTAATGTTTAGGAGGACAAAAAAACTACAATACTGAAGTCAAGTAAAGCAGCTTAGTGAAGTTTTCCCGGGAGATTCTGCAGCGTATAACTTCAACTATTTTTAAAGTCATTAGTGATTTATTTGTGCCTTCTTGAACAGAAGATTGGGATCAATAATGGAGAACAGAACAAGCTGTGCCTGCTCCCTGCAGGCTGTCAGCTGATTGTGGGCGGGTTCGTTTACAACTAGCCAACGAAACGGGGGCATCGTTTCCGTTAACCAATCGCATCGGTGCTGTCAAACGTTAAAAACCAGAGGACACTCTCCACCATCCCAAGGGGGGGGATATGCCTCACCTCATCTCGGCATCCTGGTCCCTGGTCTATCCTACTCATAAATATTTATGCCTGTCTAATAAATCATTGTTAAAAGTTCAGGAAGTCTCTCCTGTTTGAAATTGTGAATGTTAGGGTGAGATCATGGCGCCTACAGGACCTCCAGAGGGCCCCCATATTGAATCTTTTTGCTAACATGTTGGTGTTAACAAGGCCCCTGTATTCCTACTCAGGAACCGATCATGCTTGTAGTGTTTCTTGTAATAGGAAGAATATTTCTCCTGCATCCATTCTCACAGCTGTCAGGTTGTGACATCATTAACGCTTTAGGGAGGCAGCTCACTGCCTCTTACTGTGTTACGTAAGGCTCTCCTGGCGTTCCTTCCTTCCAGCCTCTTGTCTTTTCAGTCCCACCTGCAGCTCTTTCTGAAGCAGCCTCCTCAAACAAAGAACTTTGGCAAATGTAGAGGGAATAACCACATCACAAAGCTTTCTCCAACCAAAAGAAAACTGAAAAAGGGGAATAAAAGAAATGGAACTTCGGGGGGAGGTTTGTTGTCATCTTCCTGGGAGAGGGGTGACACAGCGAGGGGTAACCTCCATCTCCTTGGAGAGATGAACGAAGCCCACCGCTCATAATCAGCAAACTCAGAGATCTCTGTCTGCGTGACAGTTTCTGTTTCCTTTTAATCTGAAAGTCGTGACCGTCGTGCCATTTTTTTGTTATTCTATCTGATGCATTATTGATATTATGATTATCATCACGGCAGCCCATTTTAAAATAGTCCCATATACACTTTTCTGCAGCTAGAGCTATTTCTACAAAGATTTGTTCTCAAGCCCATATGTATAATTTATACATCATTTATAAAAATAATATAGGGCTTCTCAAAGAAAAACAGTGAATGTCTTTTTAAAATGCAATCAACCATAACCAAGGTAGGTGAGATTTTTGAATCCCATTTACTATTTAACAGTTCCCGGCAGCGTAAAGGTTTCAATCAAGAACTGCATTAAAATGCAAATTGCCATCTTTAAAAACAAAAAGGTTTAAAAAAGTCAAAATTGTGCATGCTTATGAAATAAAGGTAGTTTAAAAATGTCCCTCTGTGAGGGCCCAACAACTGTGCATTTTGAATGACACACAACATATGTCTGTTTCAGGGAAGATAGATATGGAGGAAATTCATGTAATATGGCCAACGTTCCATTCTAAAGTTGTTTGAGGAGGGCGAACCCAACTTTCTCATATAAAGTGCAATGAAGTGTGTTAAAAGCAGATTGCAGCGGCTCCGTCTCACACCGGCTGCAAAATGCAACCTTGGATGTGTCACCTTGGCTCTCAAAATATTCTGGGCCAATCTAAATGAACTCACTATATGGCACGTAACCAATGCCTTCTCCACCCCGTGCAAAGCAGGCAGACTAATTCACATTGAATGGGGTTTGAGAAACACTCCCCAATGTCTTTCATACATTAAACGCCTGTCGTGATCAACGGACAAGGACTCGGTGTCCCTCAGTGTGTGTTCTACACTCGCTCGCTGGGTTTGTGAGTTAATGTGCCAAAGCTTTTTGTGTGTGCGTCCTTCAGCGTGCGTGTCCTCGTGTCTCTTAGTGAGCAAAGGGCAAAGGGCTTATTGCGTATCCGGGGTACACAAGTGCAAACAGGGAGCGTGTGTTTGTTTTATTGTCTGCAGTGTGTGTGTGCGTGTGTTGGCGTGTGCGCGCACCTGTGTGAACAGTAATTAAACCCAAATCCACTACGGTGTGAAGGTTTTCAGTGGCGTTCGCAGGCTTTTAGAAACAGCAAGTAAATCCACAGAGCTGGCAAGCATGTTTATCTCAGAAAAAAGAGAAGAAAACATGTGTTTCAAATAGGGCCAGGACTCGATTAAAAATATTATTCTAATTAATTAGAGGCTTTGTAATTAATTAATCGAAATTAATCGCATTTTAATTGCATAAATATTTGACCTGAGAACAGTGAGAAGTAATTTTTTTCACATGGATTTTTATTTTTTTTCAACCAATTCCAGCAGACAAGTGTAGAAATAGCATATTTAGAAATATAGTACTTTCAGAAATTCAGGTAGCCTATAGGTAAGTAGACCTTCTGTAAACTATGTTTTTTTAAGTAGACCAATACTTTCAAGTACATTAAGAACATTGGTTATTTTTTATTCTTTAATTCACATTGTAATTACTTAATTGTAATTAACGCACTAAAGTCCCGGCCCTAGTTTCAAATCTTCATGAGATTTTTTATTGGCAGCAGCAGCAGGAAATGTGGAACTTCAGCAATGCTAATTGATTTTTCAATGGCAACCGTGTGTGGCTGGTATTATTTTCCCTTTGTGGGTGTGTCATCATGTCGCCCTGCTGACAGATCTTGCGTCTGTGCAAGATGCAATCATAGAACTTTGAAGGTGTGAAGACTGGTGATGGATCAAAATGGATTGACCAAAGTCCCTGTGCATGAATGGATGATGAGAAGCACCTGGTCGGCCTGGTTTGCATTATACACTGATGGCAGGTTGAAATAGCTGTATGCATTACTTCTGTGAAGCATGTACCTTTGGACTCTTGTTTGACTTTATATGTACAGGCCGCCATTCGTCAGGTAAATGGAACGTTATTCAAGAGTGGCATCTTGTCACACGTCATAAGACAATCTGCTGATAGAAAGACATCAGAAGATGTGAATGAATAGAAAAAGCCCAAAAGGGGCAGAGGACTGGTAAAAGCACAAAGTGGCGTGGCTCCCTTAGGTCGGCTATGCCAGAGAAATATTCAAAAAGGACCAATTCAACCCTTGTGAATTACTGTAAGACAGTTGCTTTAGTGTTGTTCAAGCACAAAAACACTTCATAGAAGTATTCTGTCTCAAGAATAATTCCCCACTTCCCCGCACGCACGCACACGCACACGCGCACACGCACACACGCACACGAAGGTCAATAGCTTATACTTTTAAAGAAATGTACTGCATCTAGCAGGTAAATTCTGTGCCAGGGGTATTAAACTAAAATGTAAAAAGGTCCAGTTAGAGAATTGAGCTCCAGCCTGTGCTGCCAGGATTTGAGGCCCTGATGCGTGAAGGTATCCCGACCATTCTCCTCCTCACGTGGAGGTGCTCATTGTGCCATGATGTCGCTTCACATTGGCACTTTTAATAAGTGCTACTGTTTATAAGCATACGAGACACACCTGGTTTAGTGCTCCAGTGGGAAGTATGAACAGAAACCGTCCATTTAGGATGAAATGCTCTAATTTCTCAAACCTATATATAAGTGTATTTTATCTTGTATTGGTCTGTGCTTCAAGCCACTTTCATGATCAGAATGGATGGTTTATACCAAATTGAATGAGGACACTTTTGTCCTCAAGGTTTTGGGCAATGTTAGCCCCATAATTGTATTATAAGGGCTGAGGTAGAACTGTTTTACTTTGAAACCTTTAAAGTTGCCTTCATTGTCCCTTGTTGGGATTTATTTTTCCTTGATTTGAAAGAAGTAGCTCTTTAAATAATATAAATCTTCACAACCATGTGGAACAATATTGAGGGGGGAAGTGAGGGGTGCACAAAAATAATATAAGTCAACTTGAGCAACAACGCTGGCCCACTAATCTATAACACATAAAACATTCAACCTGCTGATAGCAGTGGATGAAATGACTTACTTTTCCTCACTTGCAATCACGGGTCGTTATTCAGTTGAATGTCCATCACATGCTGTGCCACCTGTGCCCATGTGGGTCTCTTGTGAGTAACACAAAATGCTTTTGGTTGCATCATTACAGGGATTTCATGCTCATGATTTCATTCATATTCATCAAACTGTATTTCTGTTGAAGCGTCAAAGGGCCGCCCACGGTTTTAGACTCAAGGGCACAAGCATCAGTTGGCAACACACACAATAAGAAAAATTAAAAATCAGTGCAACATTATTCATACAGTTACTTGGCAGCTGGGCCCTAATAATCACAAAGAAATACAGGCTTCTCCTCCTCTCGACAGGTTCACATATAGAGTCTGCAAAAGCTCAATGGACTCAATCATATTCTGTGACTTCACTGAAATTTAAATCAAATATACGTCTAAACATTTAAAAAAGCCTCCACTGTCCGCTTTGTCAGGACTGAACACGATGCTATATAACAGCAGATTCCATCACTTATTGCTCATATTCAATTCATGCAAAGTAAAAGCTGTGGAAAAAAAAGACTTGCTGAAAAGGGATAGAAAAATATGAGAAAGGAAGGAAGAAATGCTGGAAACTTTAAAGCTATATTGTAGTTCTTAGTTCCCACCTTTTCTTCTCAACCTTCCTCCATCTCTGCCTCGTCCAGGTGAAGCGTGTCTCTCCCCTTACATGACACCATCTAAGCAGAGGAGGAGATAAATAGATACAGACACATGTACCACTGCACCAAACTACCAGCATAGATCGTTATTTTACATTATTTAAACACTTTGTGTGGCGGTGCATGTCTTTGTTTGTGTGTTGGCGAGCTTCCCCGACGCACACACATGCAGAATGGAGGATGGAAAGCATCACAGGCAGCGCTGTCTGTGTTAGGGAAGGTTAACAGAGGATTATGGGAGTCTGAAGTGTCTCGATGTTGAGGAGACTGATGCACGACATGGCCAAAATTCCTACTGCTACATATTGTGTCATTAGCAAAACATACATTATATAGAAAGATTGCACAGACACATTAACACACACAACTGCCTCTGTACACAAATGTACTCTCACACAAACCCTAGGAGAGCGAAGTTAGCAAAGTAAACGAATGCACATTTTTTTGGAGAGTGCAAATGCACCCACACACACACACACACACACACACACACACACACACACACAGTTCCTGCACAGCCCAAATCCTCTCTGGCTTGTTCAGAGCACCCGCTGCCGACCAGTAAATCCTGGAAAAGCTAATCCCGAAACATCAGCAAATGCAATTTTCAGCTTAGCATAAAACACATGCAAATGCAAGGCCACCTCTTTTCGCCCTGAACATGACAAAGTGTTTTTATAACGCAGTTTAGACAGTCAGGAATGAAGAAGTGTAAACGTGGAGGCGCATGAGGTTAAGGAGGCGATGTGACTCTCCGTGTCTTGAAGTCAATGAGTGCGACATTTCTCAAACACAGCTAATCCGCCACAAAACGTCTAATGCGAAGGCCGGGAAGAAGCAGGCAAACGCTTTTGGGGGGAATAAAAAATATTTTGAAGAAAATTTCAAGTCGGTTTAAAAAAGTGCCCTTGAAATAGGCCGAGTCAGATGATGCACACGGTGCTCGATTTTTATACCACAGGGGGAAAAAATGACCTGTTCCTCTCTTCTTCACTGGATGTTCTCTTGTTAAATGGTTTTTGTTGTAAATCACAGACAAAGCCCTTGATTGCATGCGCAGGCCATTTATTATTAAACTTATCAATAATTATTCATTCCTTTCCACTGCCAAGGGTGGAGGAGCCTTTCCCAGCAGACACTCACTGAAGTACAACCTTCAAACATCACTATTCTCCAACATTAACATCACTGATGTGAACACTGGAGCAAAGAGTTAACCCGATACCCAAAGAATCCAACTGTGCATTATGGCTGGGGTGGCGGCCAGGCGTTGTGGCGTGGGGTGCCGGGCTGTGCTGCTCCAGCTACTCGGCAGGGGGCGCCGGCCTCTGCGGCGACGTGGCCGGCCCAACCCCTGACCCCACCCCCCCCTTCTAGGACCGACTTCCAGGCGGTCCAAAGAGGGCGGGAGGGAGGGAGGGAGGGGTAACGATCAGGACTGGGAACGGGGTTCTTTAAGCCGGGGGCGTGGGTCTTGGGGCCTGGGTTCTGGGGCGTGGGTCTTGGAGCTGGGGTCGTGGGTCTGGGAGCCGGGGTCGGGGTTGTGGGTCTGCGACCCTGCCAGCTGGACGATGGCGGCACGTAGCTGAGCAGTTACAGCCATGAGACGGTCGATATCTGGGTCGACACCCAGGGAGGGCCGCCAGAACGGGTTCTGGGAACCCCACTCCGCTGAGTCCTGCATGGGTGGCGTCATTCTGTCAATACGGCTGGTGCGAGGGCAAGGAGGGAGGACTCAGATGCAGAGTAATGAAAAATAAAAAGACTTTAATTGTCAAAACTCAAGATCAAAATCGCTCCAACCAAAAAAAGGAGAGGAAGGAGGAGAAAACAAAACAGACAAAAACCTGGACTTGAAAACACAAAACAGACTTACTTGACACAGAACGTCGACATGTAATGACGCCACACGAGACAAGAGACTCACAGGGCTTAAATACACAAGGGAGGTGCAGGTGATTGGACACAGGTGGAAACGATCAGGCACGGCAGACAATCACAGGGGAAGACAGGACAAGGCAGGAAGTGAAGTTACCCAGGAACACAAGAGACATGAAAACTACAAAATAAGACAAGAAGCAGAGCCAAACCGTGACAGCTTCAGTGTGTGTCTACACACGTATGGGTGTGATTCACAGGAATCACCGGGACAAACATTCATTAATTGCCTGACGATATTGTGTCCACAATGATCCAATCGGCAGGGCGCCAATTTACACACACATACACACACATACACCCAAGAGAACACACTGGATTCTATTGACCCACAATAAACTCAATCCGGAACCCAGATTCCCTTTGCTGACCCCTTTGGGATCTTGTTGCCAAAAGTTGTTGCCAAAAGAAGGAATAAAGTTGAGTTGATGTTCCTTTTTCACTGCGAGAACTGTGTTGTATTTTCACATTATCTGAGAAGATAAATGCGAACAATGCACAACAGCTTGGGCTTAACTCGAGCTTTATTTACCTCCCTTGCAATCCAAAACATTTCATATAGCTTCAGGCCCATCTATCATCTATTTTGGCTCAAAACTAAATGTATTGGCCATTTTCAGCGACAGCAGTGCGGCCTGATGGAGCAGGACTTCATCTTCTGGTTGGCCACCGTTGTGCTACTAGCAGTTGAGTGTAATGTCATTTCTCCTTGATTAATACTAATAATTAAAGAAAAATAATTAAAATCCTTTGATTGACACATTAATTATAGTGGGTGAGCAGTAGAGACAAATATAGACGGCATAATATCTCGTTTTGAGGTTTCTTTAAACATACTCCCTTGTGTGGAACTTAAGTGTCATGTGTTCCATCTGCGTTTGTCGTCTTTGGGTTTCTAGGGATGACAATTTGTCACCATGTGCACAGCAATAAAAAATAACAAATAACAGCAAATAATGGATAATCTGAAGGTGTCTAATGCAGATGGCCTAGAAGATGTCACACATTCCCTTCTGCTTCCAGTTTAATGAAAATCAACTTACACATTAAATGTCTGAAAAATAAGTACCGCTGCATTGTTTTTTTGTCTGGCTGTGTATTATATTTCCCATTCGTGGAAAATAAAAGCAATTGAACCTAAATGGTGTTTGTGACAGATTGTTGATTTGTTCTATCAAACACTCAAATGTTGTGGATCTGGTGTGTGTTTGAACGTGTGTACACTGAATGTGTGTAACAATACATGTGATTAAATGCGTTTTTTTCTTTTCTAAATGGACGTACGCAAGTGTGTTGGTGTGTGTGACCCGGCCTAAGCCCCCGGCCTACTTAGACAGAAATAGCTACAAGACCAATAACATCCCCAGCTAAGCGGCGAGGGATTCTATTCCCGAGTCATTTTACAAAAGCGTGGCGTGATTGAGTCGGCCCGCCCTCTGAATTCAGTATTTAATTTCCTCAAGGTCCCAAGAGCCGTGTCTCTGTTTCCAATTTCTCCTCCTGAGATCAGGACGGTGGACTATGAGCAGGGCTTTCCCTTTATTTCTTATTTTTCCATTTTCGGCCAATCTTTCTCCTTCATTGTGTATTACTGATCGCTCAAGGTTCAACAGGAGGAGGCGCTGTGATGAGTGTTCTTGGTTCAACAACGTTATTATGGTCAACTCTCTCTCTCGCCTCTCACTGTTGTTGCAGCCTCTCTATCAGCTTGAAGTTGTTTCTCCTGCCAGCCATCACAGTATGGTTTCGCTCTCTTGTTTTCTCATCGATTTTTTTTAGCATATTTGCATGCAAAACAATTAAAACAAAGATGAGTCTAAATAGTGGCTGCATCGTTTCCTCTGGCATGGATGAACACGTTTTGATGAATTTGAAAACCTATACACAAATGTATTGTCTTAAGGTTGCAATTTCAAGCTGTGGCAAAACATATTTTAGGTGGACAAAGTAGTCTCACTTAAATAAACTCAGATACAGTGAGGAAAATAAGTATTTGAACACCCTGCTATTTTGCAGGTTCTCCCACTTAGAAATTATGGAGGGGTCTGAAATTGTCATCGTAGGTGCATGTCCACCGGGAGAGACAAAAAATTCACAATATATGATTTTTTAACTATTTATTTGTATGATACAGCTGCAAATAAGTATTTGAACATCTGTCTATCAGCTACAATTCTGACCCTCAAAAACCTCTTTGCAAGAAATTTGCTCTCGAAACATTTTTTTTTGTTTGCATATTAAAGACACAAATCTATACCTTCATACTTTTGCACGATATTCTAATTTTTTGAGTTTCACCTGTAGTCTTGATTCGGGTGTTTACATTGGTCATTTACATTTAAAAGATTTTAAATCTAGTTCTCCAAGTAAATTGTAGCAGACCGTAGTCAACTTTAATCAAATAAAAATTAATTTTCCCAAAACAAATATTTGGCTAATGAATTTACTGAGTGGCTAGTAACGTAAATAAAAAAAAAACATCTATTACAAATTAATTTTCAAATGAAGAAAACAAATAGCTAAGCAAAACTTCATTCACAAAAAGACCACATTGTAATGGGACACTGCAGACAATCACCCACAGGAGAAAATACCTGGACAACAAGAGAAGTTAACCCAGGGACACCAAAGGCAGGAAACTACTAAATAAAACATTAAATAAACCCACACCGTGACAGCCACATCATTTATTGAGTCAAACACAGACACAAGGTACTTTGAACTCTGTCCGTTAACCCTGCAGGCTCCTGAGGGCCAATGCAGCATCTCTCTCACCACGGTCTTGCCTCAGTGAAGCGGAGATTAAAAGTCCACATCATCATGAGAGAGAAGAAGTGTTGGGCTTTGATAGCTGCCAATAACAGCGTCTGAACTTGAGTACAAGATTGAGGGTGGGATAAGTGTGCCAGAGAAACATATATTATTGGCTAACATGTCTTGTTGTGTTCAAAAATTGAAGAAACTCCAGACGGAAAGAAGACATCTTGTATTGAAAAGTTAAAATCAAAAGTATTTATTAAAAGAAAAAGTGTTGTGCCAAAAAAAACATCTCACCTGAGGATTCACTGGTCTCTGCCATTAACAGGCCACAGAGTATGAGTGGTGCTATCAAGTACTGCATGCATGCTTTTCGGTTGGTTACATTATTAATTACATTTTTAATATTCCAGCGGTATCACACCACTCCATGTAAGTTCTTGCATACAAGTTATAAATGTGTTTGCTGTTACTGTATTGACAGTTTTGATGGAATCTCCTCTGCCTTGAGATTGCATTATTACTTTTAGCTGAAAGCGCACGGCCTAACTCATTTCATTTGAATGTAAAATAACCAAATGGTTCTTTTGTCAGCCCGAAAAATATATCACGCTCTGGAGGAGAAGCATATCTTATATCATATATATCATATCTTACCAAATTTAATGAAAAATGAAATTTTTTTGGCTTTTAAGGCTTTTACTGTCAAGCGCAGCAGGTCGCTAGGCAACAGCGGTAAAGCTGATGAAAGATGGAAGTGACATTGTGTTTGGATATATTTTGAATTTAATTAGTTATTTCCTTTTCTGTCTATTTTACTCGATCTCTAAATTTTCATAAGAAATCGAACAAAAATACTCAATAAAGCTCGGGTTGATTTCTCTCACTTTGCCGAGAGGCATCAATTTGCTCTTTGGGACTTTGAACAACAGAGTACACAGAGTGAAATGTGCGCGCGCTCTTTCTAAACGCCCCCTTTGAACTGTCCATGAAGCTGGCAGCTTGATTTAAATAAAGAACGTCTGAATGTCCTTTAGGCCTCTCAACTGGTAAATCCTTGACTTGGTGGTAGGAATAATTACAATAGAGAGCATCTGGGTCGGTCTGGTCCTCAGGTGTTATTTTGGGGTATATTGCATCCTTCAAATAAAAAAGAGACAGAAACAATTGTTTTAGGGTAAAGACAACTGAAACAAGGTAGCAAGAACATCCAAAGCTTAACAGTCGATAACATTTCAAAACCTTTTCAGAACGTTAAAATAAATCCCCTGGATCCAACAAATAAAAGCATTGATAATTAGAGTATGAGTATTTTCTGAGCTTTCACTAAATGCAGACTGAAGAACAATATTAAAAGGAGTGTTACGTGTATTCGACTCGATCAAATGTCCTGTTAGCCAGCATCAATTACCCCGATGATTGAAGTCAGGATATCTGCTTTGATGGCTGATCCTGACTCAAACAATCTCCTTTTCCAACCAAAAGGTCGATCACCAAAACCGCGATTTTCTAACAGTACAACAACAACAAAATAACACTACAACAACATACCACTCGCAAAAGCGCAATGCTCTGCATGCAGTGTGTGTGAGACAGTGAGCGCTCGGCTGTGCGGTGTTCACCATGTACGGCTCCAGAAGGTCTTTAAATAAATGATTTGTACAGGAAGTGATCATAATGTGATAATAGATCGTGGCGATCTTGAAGAACACTCTCCCTAAAAAAAGGTGAATCCAACTAATATCGCTTCTCATCAATGAGGAACGGGGCCCTGGTGGTAAGAAATGTTTGTCTTTGGCTCCTAAATGAACCATTAAAGGTGAAAAATGAGCACCGAGCTGAACATGTTGCGTCGAGAAGCAGCTTCTGTCTTCCTGCTACAAATATTTACATCAGCATTGTAAAATGATCCTTATCGGAGTAAGAAAAAAGAAGAGAGTACCAGAGCTGTGAGAGAAATGAGACTCACACAAGCTGAAGGAAAGTACAAGAAAATACTTCAAGCAAAGTGTTTCTGTGAGAAAGTCTATAGATTTGAGCCAAAAACTCACCTGTTGTGGTTCTGTGTTCACGGTATCAGCACCTGACACAACTTCTGTGAACATATAGGACATCATGTGTTCATTTGTCTGGTAGAAGCTTGACTGAAGTAGACACGTATTTGCAAAGTGTGTTTTAATTGAATCTTGATGTGAATCTTACTTGATTGCCGTTTCATCATCATGTTCATGAGCTTGAGTGAGACCATCAGTATGGTAATTACAACAAGAACACTTGTAACACCTACAACCAAATATAGAACAGAGTCTAGACAAAGACAGAAAGGGGACAGGTGTGAAACAAGATCAGTCACACTTCATGCTACTTAGCATGTGCTCATATCCTCTTTGCTACACAACTCTTTGCTATATAACTTGCTTTCTAGAGGACAAGAGAACACAGATTATTTTGTTCCAGGAGCTGCATCAATTGAAATGATGCTAAAAAATGTTTATTGTAAGTGGTACTAGCAGTCCTTGTGTATGCGAGCACAACAAAACTATTGAATTGACAAGTTGTGGTACACATGGTATATGTGTATTTATATGAAAACTGATTTGCAACTTCAATCAACATCACATGACACATGCAGTCAATGTAGTGTAATGTGTTCATGCATGATGCACTCACTATCAGATCCTTGTGCTGGTGCAGCAGGTGTAGTTGTATTGAGGGTGGTGTGTGACGTAGACGTCTCAGTAAAAACATCTGAGCTGTTAGAAGACATCGTGGAGCTCGTTGTGACTGCAAATGAGGAGGTGGGAACAGAGGGCAGAGCTGAAAATAACAGACAAGAGAACATACCAACAATTAAGAAAGTTAGGACTTTTGGGAAAACAAGTATTTTCTCAATCAGAATATTTAGAGAATAAACTTACCATCCATGACATTAAGAATCACCATTATATATGCGTCTGCTTTACCAGTTCTATCCACTCCACAGTAGTATGTTTCGGAGTCTGACTTTTGGAGACTTTTGAAGGTCACCAACAAGGTTTTTCCTTTGTTATGTAACTTTATTCTGTTTTTATTTGTAGTTTTTCCATATCCTGCTTTGATGATGATGTGTTGGTCCTTCGTGCATGGACTGGAACAAAAGTACTTGGCATCCTCTGTTACATCAGTCCAAACGTTCCAGTCTGAGCAGCTGATTGTCACACTTTCACCAACACGACCCTGTATGAACAGAGGGTTCATCTGCACAACACTCAGACCTATAAGAGGAAATAAAGGAGAAATGTATTCCTTTGTCATAGTTCATACGTTCATTTCCTTTGAAATTGGTCAGTTTTTACTATTCATGACGGAATATTTTTGTTTCATCCAACAGCTACATATTTTATAACTAAGCTACAGTTTGTGTAAATGCAGAAAATACCGAGAAAAAAAACAACTCACCGGAAAGAAGACAAAAGTAAGTAAAGATTTTGATCATCGTGAAAGTGAGAGAGCGAGTAAACGAGTGTGAAAGGAATCATCAGGTCAGTCGACACTGACTGTCTCCAGTTGATGCTCCTCCTCCTGCAACACACACAAGATGTTTATCATTTAGTGGCTGTGTTCCTCTATAGAGCCACAGAGCCTTTGATGTGGACGGGGGCTTCTACGAAATGAATTGGTCTGGCCTGTGGGGGGAACTTCCTGTTTGCGGAACTGGCTTTTTTTTGTTCTTCTCCTTTTGCTACGGCAAGCTTATCAATAAAGCCTTATTCTCAATAAATGTATAGAATAAACTTTGAAAATTTAAATCAAATTTAAAACTGCTAATCTGTGTATTTAGTAATGTTGAAATCTCAGGGCAAAGGATATCAACAAAAACAGTCAAAACAATCAACAGCAAAAGATTCTCCTACCCAGGACCTGAAGAGTTAACTTTGGTTAAGTTATGTGCGACTAATTTGGCTGTCAGTGAAGGAAACAGAGCGGCTGAACGTACATTTGAATATCAATGAATCAATGGTGAGACGTTGGAGACAGCAATGTGAAGAACTCCGCTACGGACGTTGCGTCAGCAGTTTTTTTTCTGGGATGAAGGACCAAACTTTAGCATCAAAAAGGGCAGCACTCATATATCTATAGGAGCACTTTTACTTCAGATGACTACGTATTAGGGATCGCTGTTTGCCCCTTGAAACCAGATGCTGTCCCCAGCCGTGGGGTGTCAAACCCATTTTAGGTCCGGGCCATACTTGGCGCTTCGAGGGAACGCGGGCCAGTGGCGATGGGCGAACGGCTCAGTCTGACGCTGGGCAGCCGGACACCAACGGCTGGCCCATTGGTTCATTTTCCATACTGACACTGGGCTGGCCCAATCATCTCCTAGCAGGCTCTAGTTGGAACTGTGAACTTGGTTCAAATATTTTGAAGTTTGAACTATGAACTGAACTAGTTCATTTTAAAATTTGTGAACTGAACTTTGAACTAGTTCATGTAGAAAGTGAACTTTCCCAACACTGGCTGTTGCATCGATATAATATGACAGAGTGTTGAAATATGAAATAAATATTTTGCCAAAAACAGTCTGGGAAATATTTTCAAAATTCCATGTCACTGGACAGCTTCAGACTTTAATTTTATATAAACTTCTTTAAAGACAAATTCTGCACCGTCCTGGGTCTTTCTGCCAGTTGTTTTCGTCATGGCCTTTATTTGCTCTTAATTTGAGTCGCGTATCAGGAGAGAAAGAAAATGTAAAGTTTGAGATCATTCTTTAGAAGAACGTTTTCTTTTAGAATTGGTGCTTCTTTATCTGCTAACATGCTTAACTTTAACGTTGTCATACACACTTAGTTTTTGTGTTTTAACTGTCAAATTGTCGGCCTTTAACATTATCTTTAGCATTTAGAAGTTGCACTTTTCTTTCCTGTTCAAATTCTGAATAAATAATGTTTTCCTCTTCATGTGTACGGCATTCGGTTTTGTTCACACTGACACAATGTTACACATTACACTGTGTGCTTTGTGTGTCAGTGTGTGGGTGAGAGTACGAGTGTGTGTGTGTGTGTGTGTGCAGGGCAGCGTTTGTGACGCGGATAGAAACGGATCAAAGTGAACTTAAGTAGACAAATTATTAACTCGATATGTTACTTGCTGTAACATTACAAATATTAAAATTAATACTGTCGGGACGCGGGGTAGAGGGCAAGGAGGGAGGACTCAGATGCAGAGTTGATGAAAAATAAAAGAACTTTAATAGTCAAAACTCAAACTCAAAATCACTCCAACCAAAAAGGGGAGGAAGGAGGCGAAAACAAAACAGACAAAAACATGAAACCACGAAACAGACTTACTTGACACATGAACGGTCGACATGTAATGACGCCACACAAGACAAGAGACTCACAGAGCTTAAATACACAAGGGAGGTGCAGGTGATTGGACACAGGTGGAAACGATCAGGCACGGCAGACAATCACAAGGGAAGACAGGACAAGGCAGGAAGTGAAGTTACCCAGGAACACAAGAGACATGAAAACTACAAAATAAGACAAGAAGCAGACCCAAACCGTGACAAATACAAATTTCTGTGTGATTAAAAACAGTAGAAACTTTGTATTGGGGACGGACATTCAGCTACTGCAACTTGGAAGTATTTGGTTGTATCTGCAGTTAAGGTTACAGTTCAATCGGCTCTCATCATATGCAAGAAAAATGACAAACTGTGCATATGTGTTGCCGTAGCAACAGGAGTAGCACAGGAAAAGCTGGTACAGGAAGTTCCCCCTACAGGCCGGACCATTTCATTTGATAGAAGCACCCGGCTCCACATAGAAGGCTCTGTGTCTCTATAGAGGAACACAGCCACTGAATGAGAAACAGCTTGTGTGTGATCCAGGAGGAGGAGCATCAACTGGAGACAGGAAGAGGAAGTGAAGGAGGGACGTGAAGACTGTGTTCACTGACCTGATGATTCCTTTCACACTCGTTTACTCGCTCTCTGACTTTCACGATGATCAAAATCTTTACTTACTTTTGTCTTCTTTGCGGTGAGTTATTTTTTTTCTGTATTTTCTGCCTTTACACCAATTGTAGCTCAGGTACAAAAGATGCAGCTGTTGGATGAAACATGTTTTCTTCTATTAGAGGTTTGTTTTTATTTTTACATTTTGCTGGTCAAAGTTCAAAGTAAATGAACATATGAACTATGAAAAAGGCATAAATGTCTCCTTTATTTCCTCTTATAGGTCTTAGTGTTGTGCAGATGAAGTCTCTGTACATAAATGGTCGTGTTGGTCAAAGTGTGACAATCAGCTGCTCAGACTGGAACGTTCGGACTGATGTAACAAAGAATGTCAAGTACTTTTGTTCCAGTCCATGCACGGAGGACCAACACATCATCATCAAAGCAGAATATGGAAAATTTCAAACAAAAAATGGAATAAAGTTACATAACAAAGGAAAAACCTTGTTGGTGACCTTCAAAAGTCTCCAAAAGTCAGACTCCAAAACATACTACTGTGGAGTGGATAGATATTTGATAGCAGACGCATATATAATGGTGATTCTTATTGTCATGGATGGTAAGTTTATTCTCTAAATATTCTGATTGAAAAAATCCTTGTTTTCCCAAAAGTAATAACTTTCTTAATTGTTGGTATGTTCTCTTGTCTGTTATTTTCAGCTCTGCCCTCCAGTCCCAGAATGACTCCAAAAACTATCATTAATGTTCCCACCTCCTCATTTGCAGTCACAACGAGCTCCACGATGTCTTCTAACAGCTCAGATGTTTTTACTGATACGTCTACGTCACACACCACCCTCAATATAACTACACCTGCTGCACCAGCACAAGGATATGTTAGTGAGTGCATCATGCATGAACACATTACACTACATTGACTGCATGTATCATGTGATGTTAATGATAGTTGCAGGTTGTTATTTAAATCCACATATACCAAGTGTACCTCCACTTGTCAATGCTATAGTTGTGTCATGCTCACATACACAGGTACTGATAGTACCACTAATTTACAAATGCTAACATTTTCCAGCATCATGCCGGCCTCCTTAATTAATAATCTGTGTTCTCATTTCCTGTAAAAAGTAAGTTTGTGGTTATTGAAAGATGAATTTGTAGCAAAGAGGATATGAGCACATGCTAAGTAGCATGAAGTGTGACTGATCTGTTTCACATCCATCTTCTTTCTGTCTTTGTCCAGGCTCTGTTCTATATTTGGTTGTAGGTGTTCTTGTTGTAATAATCATACTGATGGTCTCACTCAAGCTCATGAACATGATGATGAAACGGCGATCGAGTAAGATTCACATTTAGCAAATACGTGTCTACTTCAGTCAAGCTTCTACCAGACAAATGAACACATGATGTCCTATATGTTCACAGAAGTTGTGTCAGGTGCTGATACCGTGAACACAGAACCACAACAGGTGAGTTTTTGGCTCAAATCTATAGACTTTCTCACAGAAACACTGTAATTATTAATATTAAGTTTTCTTTCATTTGTTGCTGCGGCAGATTTAGATATCTACCAAAACATTTTTCATTTTTCTTTATATAAGAAGAGAATATAATTGACTGTTAAGCTTTGGATGCTTAACTTAAATGAACAGTTTCTGTCTCTTTTTTATTTGAAGGACGCTGAATATGAAGAAATAAGACTTGAGGACCAGACCGACCCAGATGCTCTCTATTGTAATCATTCCTACCACCAAGTCAATGATTTACTAGTTAAGAGGCCTAAAGAACATTCAGACGTTCTTTATTTAAATCAAGCTGCCAGCTTCATGGACAGTTCAAAGGGGGCGTTTAGAAAGAGCGCGCGCACATTTGACTTTGTGTACTCTGTTGTTCAAAGTCCCAAAGAGCAAATGAATCCCTCTGTGCAAAGTGAAAGAAAAGAACCTGAGATCAACCAAGAGGACTCTCTCTACTCCCTGGCTCAGTTACCACGGGCAACCTGAGGGAGGCTGCTGTGGTCCAAATGGATACAAATTAGCTTTCTTGATCATTCTTTAATGGGAATGTAGTGTGTATATAAAGTTACATAATAAAATATCCAAAGACAACTTAAGAAGAGCAAATGTAGTGTAGAGTCTACTTGCTGTGAGATGTGTCACTCGTACACATACACACACTCACACACACATTAGATACATCCTGCATAGCTGTAAATAGCTGTGCTGCATCAGCCTTTGCCACCATGATTCAAGTGTTAAATTAATGCTGCTTCTGCATCTGAACAGTCTGAAGACTTACTTCGTCAAGCCCACCTCATGAAGCCAAAGGCTGTTTGTAGTATCACAACAGCACATTTAAATATGTTTATTTTATTATTTGTATCAAGCACTCGCAGCGCTTTTGCTTTTTAATACCAGATCATTTAAATCTATAGTATCCACCTACATAGTTTTATTTCACTGAAGGATGACTGGTGATTTTCCACAGTGTACAAGTTATACAAATCGTTTTATAAATCAATGAAAACTTTAGTTTGAGTATTTATTGTCTTTTAATAAACATGAGAGTTGATCTTAGTTTTATGCACGTTTGCATGTTTTGGTGGTCCTTGTGGGTGGTCCGTGTACCTTTTGAAACACACACACACACACACACACACACACACACACACACACACACACACACACACACAGCAGAAGTCACCTTGGCAGGGGGAATGCCCTGCAGCAGCAGATCTTGTTATGGAGCAGCTTGATGTTGATGTTACTTGTGTTACAGTTGTTGTGCACCACCAGGGGAAGAGAGTGGCCTGAGGTTTCTACTCTCATGTCAATGACACTCTGCTGCTAAGTGAAAAGCATTATGCAGCTCTCTCTCTCAATGTTTCCCATTTTACACATTTTTACATGGTTATGGATGTGTACTATGCAATTTATACCACAATGAATAGAAATACACCATGTCGGACAGTAATGAAGTCAGGAGTTTTTTTTTTTTCAAAGAACTGCATGGTGTATAATGTTGAAAATCCACTTAATTTGACAATTAGAGTATCTCTGTGAAATCTCAATGCTTTTTTTGTAAAATCAATAAAAGGGAACAGAGCCTTTTTGGCCGTTTATTTGTGTTCTTTGGAGACGACATCCATATCATAATGAACTATTTTTAACACACCATTTTAAAAGAAGATTGGCAAAATAATCGGCTAAAAGTTTCAGTCCGCCACAGAAGGGAAAATAATGAGAAGCGGTTAGTAAAAGTAATAAACTATGTTAGTTACCAACCTCTCCAAGTAAGAGAAGCAAACATAACTTCTTCTCTTACAAGCTGGTAGCTAAGCCTTCCTTCCATGTTAAATATGATGGTTTCGACCAGTGTTTTTAAAGAAATCCCCCAAGATAATTGGTATGGAAGTCATTTTTCAAAGTGATCAGTTTTTATATTACATGTTGCCAAATTGCCAATCAAATGGCATTAGCTTCACAGGCTATCTGTTCTGCCCTTGGGACTGGGGAGTTGGCGCCCCCCTCTGGACTTCTTGGATTGTGTAATATCTAGTTTTTACATTGGCAAGTTCTTGTTTTCGATTGATGGCCTCAGAAATATCACCATTTACCCGAATTTGAATCGTATGTGTCAGAATATCTAGCGTTAGGTCCACATCGGACAATGCTTTCACAGTGAAGCTCGGCTGGTTCATGAGCGACGTAAGAAATTAAGTACAGCTGACGACGCAAGGAGGAAGTCCCCCCCCCCCCGAGACAGACAGTCTCATTTCGTCGACTGCTCGGTTCGGCCTATGCGCTGGCTGGAGGACCCAAGCCGGATCTACCGCGAAAGCTGCAGGCTACAAGGATGCAGGCTACAAGGATGCAGCCTAGCGACTTTGAGACACAGCTAGTGTCTCTAAGGACACTTCAACACCGGGGCCGTAGGAGCAGGTGTTTAAAGCACCAACTTTCTGACCAAATCAGGACCTCTTCTATCCTCCAAACAAACATAGGAGCATCAATGGTTAACTCATTCTGTTCCAGTGTCAAAGAGCAGCATTTGCAGGAGCTGCCCTGACACACCGTTGCTTATCTATGACTCTACTGCGCACACACAGATACACACCCAAAGGGGAAGGCCCAATTGTGTATTTGAATGACAAGTGCCATCAAAGCCAGAAAAAGAGGAAACTGATACTCTCTCATGTCCTTCTTGCTTGTTGAGACACATTACAGTGAAGTGAGAATGGAAGGTTTAATCACTACGGAAGAAGAAGAAGAAGAAGAAAGGAAGGATGAGCAGGAAGAAATGGAACAGGGGAGGAATGAGATTGATGAGATAAGCGCCGTTGTTTCCGTGGAGAGGAAAAATGTGTCACTGTATAGCCCACCAGACATGTCACAAAGGGTTGTTTCAGCTTCCCCTTTAAGGCAAAAAAAACGTATACAATGTTCTATGTGCATCCATGTTTGTGTATCAATGGCTCAGTAGTAGCTGCAGTTCTGCTAATCTTAAAATAAGTGCTGCCATCTTAACTGAAAAGAGGAAGCTGTGAAAAAGAACCGATGTGACTAGATAAGTGTGCATGTAACACCTTATAAAGTGCTACGTTAGGTCTACTACGTTTCATATAATCAACATTTTGTCAATAAGTATTTTCAGTGATTAATTAATACTATACAGTGTCAATGAAGGACACTGTATATCTAGTTTTACAATATAATAAGTTTGTACTTTAGTTCAGAATCACCTGAACATTTTTTGTGTTTTGTCGAGGCGGCGGGTGCGGGTCGAGGCCGAGAGGACTCAGACGCAGAGTGTTCCAAAAAAAAAAAGGCGTTCTTTAATAAATCCAAAGTGAGGACGGCCGTGCACCAACAACGGGTAACACTCCACAATGACGCGACAGGGGACAACAGGCCCACAGGGCTTAAATACACTATGGAGGTGCAGGTGATTGGACACAGGTGGAAACAATGAGGCAATCACAGGACAAGGCAGGAAGTGAAGCTACCCAGGGGCACAAGAGACATGAAAACTACAAAATAAAACAGGAAGCAGAGCCAAACCGTGACATGTTTTGTGTTACGCATAATGGATTATTTGATTTTGATGTTGATCCAGGTTTAGACTTTCTATACGTTTCCCATTGTTGTAAATATTTGAAGGATTGTGCCTTATGGGGACGGATGTGACCTCTTTAATCATCATCTGGTGTTTTGTATTCGTTCATATTTGACTGACATCTTACACTGTTCTTTATTATTTGTAAGGCCTTGTTGTGTGACATGTCAGCAGTTCTTTCATGACACAAGACACATACTGCACACATAGTACGGCCAAGCGTTGCTTTATTCTCCTTCATGTAATCTGCTTTGGAGGAGTCACTTCAGGCTCTGCTACTTATGTCTTATGCTTAGTTTCTTTTTTTCAACTTTCTGGTTTTCATGTTTTTCTGCTGTGAAGTTTCTTCCTTTCTTTGTAGCCCTGATGAATGTGTTTTCTTAGTTGATTATTTTTATTGATTACTTATCACAAGCTTACCTCCTTTTATAATACAATTATTATTACACAAAATAACTATTATTAGTAATTAACAATTAACGATACTATTGATGACCAAACATACAGCAAACATTATGTTCCTACGTTCGATGAATATATGTTTGAGTTCAGATTAATCTTTATGCTTTAATGTTTAATATATGTTATGTATTTTTATGTATACTGGTGTGTGGGTGTGTCTTCAAAGGAAATGAAGAGGCGTCAATCTTTGAAAGGGTGAGAAAGCAGAAGTTTAAAGTAGTTAAAGACTGTTAGTACTTTGATTAGATGAGCTGAGTATTTCTGCACTTTGTATTCTTTGATTGACATTTTCAAAAAGATGAAAATCTATGCTTTCTTTTGCATTCTTTCAGGTGAGTACTTTTGGGGATTTCTCTGAATATTTCCTTATTTCCTCTTATAGGTCTGAGTGTTGTGCAAATGGATGTCTACTGGTGTGTGGCCGTGTGTTCAAAGGAAAGGGTGTGAAAGCAGAAGTTACATTAAAGTAGTTAAAGACATTTGGCTCATTGATTAGACGAGCTGATCATCCCTCTGCACTCTGTAATTCTTTGACGTTTTCAACAGGATGAAACTCTGCGTTCTTTTGCATTCTTTCAGGAGTACTTTTGCGAATATCTCTGTATTTGTAACTCTTAAAGCTTGCGTATGAAGGCTGTAGTTTTTAAATAACATGCTTGTTCTTTAATTTGCTAAATTACACATTAAGTGATTTATTCATAAATATTTGCTTTATTTCCTCTTATAGGTCTGAGTGTTGTGCAGATGAAGTCTCTGTTCATACAGGGTCGTGTTGGTGAAAGTGTGACAATCAGCTGCTCAGACTGGAACGGTTGGACTGATGTAACAGAGAATGTCAAGTACTTTTGTTCCGATCCATGCGAGGAGGACCAACACATCATCATCAAAGCAGCATATGGAGAAAGTATAAATAAAGATAGAATAAAGTTATTTAACAAAGGAAAAACCTTGTTTGCGATCTTCAATAATCTCCAAAAGTCAGACTCCAAAACGTACTACTGTGGAGTGGATAGAACTGGCTTATTTAAAGACGCATATATAAAGGTGATTCTTAATGTCCTGGATGGTAAGTTTATTCTCTAAATATTCTCATTGAGAAAATTCTTGTTTTCCCAAAAGTAATAACTTTCTTAATTGTTGGTATGTTCTCTTGTCTGTTATTTTCAGCTCTGTCCTCCAGTCCCAGAATGACTCCAAAAACTATCATTAATGTTCCCACCTCCTCATTTGCAGTCACAACGAGCTCCACGATGTCTTCTAACAGCTCAGATGTTTTTACTGATACGTCTACGTCACACACCACCCTCAATACAACTACACCTGCTGCACCAGCACAAGGATCTGATAGTGAGTGCATCATGCATGAACACATTACACTACATTGACTGCATGTATCATGTGATGTTAATGATAGTTGCAGGTTGTTATTTAAATCCACATATACCATGTGTACCTCCACTTGTCAATGCTATAGTTGTGACATTTTTCAGCATCATGCCGGCCTCCTTAATTAAGACTCAGTGTTCTCATTTCCTGTGAAAAGCAAGTTTGTGGTTATTAAAAGATGAATTTGTACCAAAGAGGATATGAGCACATGCTAAGTAGCATGAAGTGTGACTGATCTGTTTTCACATCCGTCCTCTTTCTGTCTTTGTCCAGGCTCTGTTCTGTATTGGGTTGTAGGTGTTACAGGTGTTCTTGTTGTAGTTACCATGCTGATGGTCTCACTCAAGCTGGTGAAGAAGACGATGAAACAACAATCGAGTAAGACTCACAAGTTAAAACACACCATGTAAATATGTGGCTGCTCCAGTCAGGCTTCCTCCAGATGTATTAACAAACTGTCTTATGTGGTTACAGATGTTGTGTCAGGTGCTGATGCAGCAAACAAAGACGCACAAGAGGTACGTTTTTGGCTCTGAAATCGTGTCCAATGGTTCTATGGACTCCTCCACAGTAGAATAGAGAGTAGAAGTACAGACGGTGTGGCAGTCTACATATCTATGTCACAGCTTTAAATGATCACTGCTTCAGGAGCTGTCACATCACTAATCATGGCATATTTATTTATATCCTCCAGCCTGCATTAACGTGAATGTACTTTAAAGACTAATTTTAATATATTTTTGCAAATATGTTTGCTTTGTTGACACGTTGCAGCAATGTGTTACGTTTCAATGTCAACTACATTATATTAAAATGCATTTTATTTCACTCTGTTTCATTTGGGACTAATTTAATAACATAAATCAAACATGTCTTGTTCCCCAAGGGTTCAGGTCCTGATGGAGTCTACCAATCACTCCACCCATTGATGATGGACAAAGACCAAGTCTACAGCACCATAACACCCAACAAAGGGGAGGGACAGTCTACGTCCCCACTTTGAAGGATCTCTGCAGCAGGAGCTGTTGCATCAATATAATATGGCCGAGTGTTGAAAGATTAAATACATGTTTTGCATTTGCTAACTAAAGCCTGGGACATATTTTCATAATTCCATGTCAGTGGACAGCTTCAGACTAATTTTATTTAAACTTCTATAAAGAGAAGGTCTCTGACCCCTAATGACGAGCTTAGAGGTCACGATGGTTCTGATGCCAGCTGTCGTCAATCAACACTGTCTCCCATTTGTGTTCCTCCGGTCCAGGTGGAGGGCTGGGTGGATGGGTGGAGCTGTGCTGGTGTCTGTTTGTCATTCAGGCAGTGGGGTTTGCTCTTTTGGGACACGGGGACTATGGTGGTCTTTTGAAGAATGTGGGAAATAGTGAATAAATTTCACTGAGCACATCTGCCAGTTGTTTTGCACAATCCATAAAAGCTCAGCTGAGGATGCCTGCAGGTCCAGGAGCCCTTGGTGGCTTAAGATTTACACACATCCACCCTGAATACTGCTAGTGACGCAACTATGATGAAGACTGTGGGTAAAACACTTCTTCGTCATGGCCTTTATTTGCTCTTAATTTGAGTCGCGTATCAGGGGAGAAAGAAAATGTAAAGTTTGAGATCATTCTTCAGAAGAACGTTTTCTTTTAGAATTGGTGCTTCTTCATCTGCTAACATGCTTAACTTTAACGTTTAACGTTGTGTTTTAAGTGTCAAATTGTCGGCTTTTCACATTATCTTTATCATTTAGAAGTAAATTTAGTTTTAAATTTAATTTAGAAGAACTTTTCTTTGCTGTTCACATTCTGAATAAATAATGTTTTCCTCTTCATGTGTACGGCATTCGGTTTTGTTCACACTGACACAATGTTACACATTACACTGTGTGCTTTGTGTGTCAGTGTGTGGGTGAGAGTACGAGTAGGTGTGTGTGTGTGTGTGTGTGTGCAGGGCAGCGTCCTCCACACGTTGCATTCGTGGACCTTCGGTTGTGTCCCATTACGTTGTCTCCTTCAAACTGGGTCAAAGAATGCAGCCTTCCAGGACACGATTAAGAGGACAAATCTGATGTGTACTTTGCTGTCCAGCATTTCCCATCATGCATTGCAGACCATTGAAGATTTAGTTTATTCAAGATGAAAACAGGTGGGCCTGAAGCAGGGGGTTCACTTTCAAATATACTGTAAGTACATGTGAATTCACTTGAATGTCTACGGCTAAAATATAATATACAACATCACGTTTTAGTAGAAACTGGTTGAATTTTAAAATATAAACAGCTCTTAGTTAATTTACTTGGTGACTCCATCATGCCCCGACACACAAATACACAACACGCAGCTCAGTTTATACTTTTTATTACTAGAAGAAACGGATCAAAGTAAGCTCAAAACGATAAATTATAAACCTTTTTTATCCCTTTCAACCTGCTGTAATGTTACAAATGTTTAAATTAAATACACAAAGGAAGTGAGCTTGCTATTAAATACACAAAGGAAGCTACTTTTTTTCATGTGATAAAAATCTATTTTGCTTTAGGGACGAGCATTTACCTGCTGCAGCTTGGAAGTATTTGATGTTATATTAGCTTACACAGGTAGTTCAATTAGCATATGCAAGAATATATACATTGCTCCAATTGAATATTTAATATTTGCTGACATTTTCTTTTGCTTCTCTGGTTTTGGTTGATTTTCTCTGCCGTAGGGTGGCAACATTAAACTTACCTAAAAGTACATGGATTGAATGTCCTTTTATCCGCCTGGTCTATAGATATGATGCTCCTGAGGAAAAGAATATCTTCTGAAATGAAATGAAGTAAGGATATGATCTGGTTCTATTGTGTATAATTTATGAGATAAGGGTTTACTGTCAAGCTTGCTGTAGCAACAAGAGCAGCACAAGAAAAGCTGGTACAGGAAGTTCCCCCTACAGGCCGGACTATTTCATTTGATAGAAGCACCCGGCCCCACATCAAAGGCTCTGTGTCTCTATAGAGGAACACAGCCACTGAATGAGAAACAGCTTGAGTGTGATCCAGGAGGAGGAGCATCAACTGGAGACAGGAAGAGGAAGTGAAGGAGGGACGTGAAGACTGTGTTCACTGACCTGATGATTCCTTTCACACTCGTTTACTCGCTCTCTGACTTTCATGATGATCAAAATCTTTACTTACTTTTGTCTTCTTTCCGGTGAGTTATTTTTTTTCTGTATTTTCTGCATTTACACAAACTGTAGCTTAGTTATAAAAGATGCAGCTGTTGGATGAAACATGTTTTCTGCTATTAGGGGTTTGTTTTGATTTTTATATTTTGCTGGTCAAAGTTCAAAGGAAATGAACGTATGAACTATGAAAAAGACATAAATGTCTCCTTTATTTCCTCTTATAGGTCTGAGTGTTGTGCAGATGAACCCTCTGTTCATACAGGGTCGTGTTGGTGAAAGTGTGACAATCAGCTGCTCAGGCTGGGACGTTTGGACTGATGTAACAAAGAATGTCAAGTACTTTTGTTCCGATCCATGCAAGGAGGACCTACACATCATCATCAAAGCAGAATATGGAGAAAGTATAAATAAAGATAGAATAAAGTTATTTAACAAAGGAAAAACCTTGTTTGCGATCTTCAATAATCTCCAAAAGTCAGACTCCAAAACATACTACTGTGGAGTGGATAGAACTGGCTTTGACCCCCTTATAAAGGTGATTCTTAATGTCCTGGATGGTAAGTTTATTCTCTAAATATTCTCATTGAGAAAATACTTGTTTTCCCAAAAGTAATAACTTTCTTAATTGTTGGTATGTTCTCTTCTCTGATATTTTCAGCTCTGTCCTCCAGTCCCAGAATGACTCCAAAAACTATCACTGTTGTTCCCACCTCCTCATTTGCAGTCACAACGAGCTCCACGATGTCTTCTAACAGCTCAGATGTTTTTACTGGTACGTCTACGTCACACACCACCCTCAATACAACTACACCTGCTGCACCAGCACAAGGATCTGTTAGTGAGTGCATCATGCATGAACACATTACACTACATTGACTGCATGTATCATGTGATGTTAATGATAGTTGCAGGTTGTTATTTAAATCCACATATACCAAGTGTACCTCCACTTGTCAATGCTATAGTTGTGTCATGCTCACATACACAGGTACTGATAGTACCACTAATTTACAAATGCTAACATTTTCCAGCATCATGCCGGCCTCCTTAATTAATAATCTGTGTTCTCATTTCCTGTAAAAAGTAAGTTTGTGATTATTGAAAGATGAATTTGTAGCAAAGAGGATATGAGCACATGCTAAGTAGCATGAAGTGTGACTGATCTGTTTTACATCCATCTTCTTTCTGTCTTTGTCCAGGCTCTGTTCTATATTTGGTTGTAGGTGTTCTTGTTGTAATTATCATACTGATGGTCTCACTCAAGCTCATGAACAAGATGATGAAACGGCGATCGAGTAAGATTCACATTTAGCAAATATGTGTCTACTTCAGTCAAGCTTCTACCAGACAAATGAACACATGATGTCCTATATGTTCACAGAAGTTGTGTCAGGTGCTGATACCGTGAACACAGAACCACAACAGGTGAGTTTTAAATCTATTTATCTTTTTATGTTCTGAGAAAGTTTAAAATATTATCGACTAATAAGCTTTGGATGTTCTTGCCATCTTGAACTTAAATGAACAGTTTCTGTCTCATTTCTATTTGAAGGACGCAGCATATGAAGAAATAAGACTTGAGGACCAGACCGACCCAGATGCTCTCTATTGTAATCATTCCTACCACCAAGTCAATGATTTACCAGTTGAGAGGCCTAAA
Organism: Pungitius pungitius; assembly: GCF_949316345.1. Taxonomy (NCBI): domain Eukaryota; kingdom Metazoa; phylum Chordata; class Actinopteri; order Perciformes; family Gasterosteidae; genus Pungitius; species Pungitius pungitius. Next base: position 1,422,355 of record NC_084908.1, read on the forward strand.
AAATATTCAGACGTTCTTTATTTAAATCAAGATGCCAGCTTCATGGACAGTTCAAAGGGGGCGTTTAGAAAGAGCGCGCGCACATTTGACTTTGTGTACTCTGTTGTTCAAAGTCCCAAAGAGCAAATGAATCCCTCTGTGCAAAGTGAAAGAAATCAACCTGAGATCAACCAAGAGGACTCTCTCTACTCCCTGGCTCAGTTACCACGGGCAACCTGAGGGAGGCTGCTGTGGTCCAAATGGATACAAATTAGCTTTCTGGATCATTCTTTAATGGGAATGTAGTGTGTATATAAAGTTACATTATAAAATATCCAAAGACAACTTAAGAAGAGCAAATGTAGTGTAGAGTCTACTTGCTGTGAGATGTGTCACTCGTACACATACACACACTCACACACACATTAGATACATCCTGCATAGCTGTAAATAGCTGTGCTGCATCAGCCTTTGCCACCATGATTCAAGTGTTAAATTAATGCTGCTTCTGCATCTGAACAGTCTGAAGACTTACTTCGTCAAGCCCACCTCATGAAGCCAAAGGCTGTTTGTAGTATCACAACAGCACATTTAAATATGTTTATTTTATTATGTGAATCAAGCACTCGCACCACTATTGCTTTTTAATATCAAACGTTTTAAATGGAAAGTCATGTCTCAACTTTCCTCCTACATGGTTAGTTCTTTTGTTTTTTAAATATTATTTCTTGTTATCACACAAGCAGAACTGGTGATTGTTCATGGTGTACATGTTACACAAATACATTTTTTAAAGGAACAATTGGACTGATGGTTTTATAGATTCATAAAAAGTATTTACCGTCTTAAAATAAACCTGAGAGTTGATCTTATTTTTATACTGTTACCCACAGTCATGTTTTGGTGGTACTTGTGCAGTCAACTGGTCACAGTCCTTTGGTTCCGGTTTTACAAAAAGGAAACACGATTGCGACGGCCAAGGTGGCCACATCGAAAATGCAGAAGCTTCAAAAACTGTTTGGTGACATCCAAGGGAAGTCGTTCACTTCCTGTGAACGTTTAATGGACACAAAGACAGAGTCTGAGGTCATTTCAAAGAACTAAAGTGCATTTTCACTGCATTTAATTGTGTAAATATTTCATTTCCAAGTGACAAGACAGGAAGCAGAACCAAACCGTGACATGTTTTGTGTTACGCATAATGGATTATTTGATTTTGATGTTGATCCAGGTTTAGACTTTCTATACGTTTCCCATTGTTGTAAATATTTGAAGGATTGTGCCTTATGGGGACGGATGTGACCTCTTTAATCATCATCTGGTGTTTTGTATTCGTTCATATTTGACTGACATCTTACACTGTCTGCCTGACATCTCAGTAATCTGCTTTGGAGGAGTCACTTCAGGCTCTGCTACTTATGTCTTATGCTTAGTTTCTTTTTTTCAACTTTCTGGTTTTCATGTTTTTCTGCTGTGAAGCTTCTTCCTTTCTTTGTAGCCCTGATGAATGTGTTTTCTTAGTGGATTATTTGTATTGATTACTTATCACAAGCTTACCTCCTTTTCTAATACTATTATTATTACACAAAATTACTATTATTAGTAATTAACAATTAACACACTATTGATGACCAAACATACAGCAAACATTATGTTCCTACGTTCGATGAATAGATGTTTGAGTTCAGATTAATCTTTATGCTTTAATGTTATTCATGTTATTTATTTTTATGTGTACTGGTGTGTGGGTGTGTCTTCAAAGGAAATGGAGAGGCGTCAATCTTTGAAAGCGTGAGAAAGCAGAAGTTTAAAGTAGTTAAAGACCGTTAGTACTTAGATTAGATGAGCTGAGTATTTCTGCACTTTGTATTCTTTGATTGACGTTTTCAAAAAGATGAAAATCTATGCGTTCTTTTGCATTCTTTCAGGTGAGTACTTTTGGGGATTCCTCTGTATTTGTATCTCTTAAATGCTGTAGTTTTAAAAAAAACTTTCTTTATCTTGCTACATCACCCATTAAGTGATTTATTTATAAATGTCTCCTTTATTTCCTCTTGTAGGTCTGAGTGTTGTGCAGATGAAGTCTCTGTACATAAAGGGTCGTGTTGGTGAAAGTGTGACAATCAGCTGCTCAGACTGGAACGTTTGGCCTGATGTAACAGAGAATGTCAAGTACTTTTGTTTCAGTCCATGCGAGGACCAACACATCATCAGCAAAGCAGAATATGAAAAAATTCATACTAAAAATGGAATAAAGTTACATAACAACGGAAAAACCTTGTTGGTGACCTTCAAAAGTCTCCAAAAGTCAGACTCCAAAACATACTACTGTGGAGTGGAGAGAACTGGCTTATTTAAAGACGCATATATAAGGGTGATTCTTAATGTCCTGGATGGTAAGTTTATTCTATAAATATTCTGATTGAGAAAATCCTTGTTTTCCCAAAAGTAATAACTTTCTTAATTGTTGGTGTGTTCTCTTCTGTTATTTTCAGCTCTGCCCTCCAGTCCCAGAATGACTCCAAAAACTATCACTGTTGTTCCCACCTCCTCATTTGCAGTCACAACGAGCTCCACGATGTCTTCTAACAGCTCAGATGTTTTTACTGAGACGTCTACGTCACACACCACCCTCAAAACAACTACACCTGCTGCACCAGCACAAGGATCTGATAGTGAGTGCATCATGCATGAACACATTACAGTACATTGACTACATGTGTCATGTGATGTTGATTGAAGTTGCAGGTATTTAAATACACATATAGCAAGTGTAGATCCACTTGTCAATGTTATAGTTGTATGCTCACATACACAGGTACTGCTAGTACCACTTATTCATAAATGATAACATTTTCCAGCATCATGCCGGCCTCCTTAATTAAGAATCAGTGCAAAAAGCAAGTTTGTGATTATTGAAAGATGAATTTGTAGCAAAGAGGATATGAGCACATGATAAGTAGCATGAAGTGTGACTGATCTGTTTCACATCCATCTTCTTTCTGTCTTTGTCCAGGCTCTGTTCTATATTTGGTTGTAGGTGTTACAGGTGTTCTTGTTGTAATAACCATACTGATGGTCTCACTCAAGCTCATGAACATGATGATGAAACGGCGATCGAGTAAGATTCACATTTAGCAAATATGTGTCTATTCAGTCAAGCTTCTATCAGACAAATGAACACATGATGTCCTATATGTTCACAGAAGTTGTGTCAGGTGCTGATACCGTGAACACAGAACCACAACAGGTGAGTTTTTGGCTCAAATCTATAGACTTTCTCACAGAAACACTGTAATTATTAATAACAAGTTTTCTCTCATTTGTTGCCAGCGGCGGATTTATATATCTTTTAAGAAAATAATTGACTGTTAAGCTTTGGATGCTTAACTTAAATGAACAGTTTCTGTCTCATTTCTATTTGAAGGACGCTGCATATGAAGAAATAAGACTTGAGGACCAGACCGACCCAGATGCTCTCTATTGTAATCATTCCGACCATCAAGTCAATGATTTACTAGTTGAGAGGCCTAAAGAACATTCAGACGTTCTTTATTTAAATCAAGCTGCCAGCTTCATGGACAGTTCAAAGGGGGCGTTTAGAAAGAGCGAGCGCACATTGCACTCTGTGTACTCTGTTGTTAAAAGTCCCAAAGAGCTAATTGATGCCTCTGTGCAAAGTGAAAGAAAAGAACCTGAGATCAACGAAGAGGACTCTCTCTACTCCCTGGCTCAGTTACCACGGGCAACCTGAGGGAGGCTGCTGTGGTCCAAATGGATACAAATTAGCTTTCTGGATCATTCTTTAATGGGAATGTAGTGTGTATATAAAGTTACATTATAAAATATCCAAAGACAACTTAAGAAGAGCAAATGTAGTGTAGAGTCTACTTGCTGTGAGATGTGTCACTCGTACACATACACACACTCACACACACATTAGATACATCCTGCATAGCTGTAAATAGCTGTGCTGCATCAGCCTTTGCCACCATGATTCAAGTGTTAAATTAATGCTGCTTCTGCATCTGAACAGTCTGAAGACTTACTTCGTCAAGCCCACCTCATGAAGCCAAAGGCTGTTTGTAGTATCACAACAGCACATTTAAATATGTTTATTTTATTATTTGTATCAAGCACTCGCAGCGCTTTTGCTTTTTAATACCAGATCATTTAAATCTATAGTATCCACCTACATAGTTTTATTTCACAGAAGGATGACTGGTGATTTTCCATGGTGTACAAGTTATACAAATCATTTTATATATTAATGAAAACTTTAGTTTGAGTATTTATTGTCTTTTAATAAACATGGGAGTTGATCTTAGTTTTATACACTATCATGTTTTGGTGGTCCTTGTGGGTGGTCCGTGTACCTTTTGAAAATCACACACACACACACCACGCACACACACACACAGCAGAAGTCACCTTGGCAGGGGGAATGCCCTGCAGCAGCAGATCTTGTTATGGAGCAGCTTGATGTTGATGTTACTTGTGTTACAGCTGTTGTGCACCACCAGGGGAAGAGAGTGGCCTGAGGTTTCTACTCTCATGTCAATGACACTCTGCTGCTAAGTGAAAAGCATTATGCAGCTCTCTCTCTCAATGTTTTCCATTTTACACATTTTTACATGGTTATGGATGTGTACTATGCAATTTATACCACAATGAATAGAAATACACCACGTCGGACGGTAATGAAGTCAGGAGTTAGTTTTTTTTTTTTAAACGACTGCATGATGTATAATGTTGAAAATCCACTTAATTTGACAATTAGAGTATCTTTGTGAAATCTCAATGCTTTTTTTGTAAAATCAATAAAAGGGAACAGAGCCTTTTTAGCCGTTTATTTGTGTTCTTTGGAGACGACATCCATATCATAATGAACTATTTTTAACACACCATTTTAAAAGAAGATTGGCAAAATAATCGGCTAAAAGTTTCAGTCCGCCACAGAAGGGAAAATAATGAGAAGCGGTTAGTAAAAGTAATAAACTATGTTAGTTACCAACCTCTCCAAGTAAGAGAAGCAGCTAGTGTCTCTAAGGACACTTCAACACCGGGGCCGTAGGAGCAGGTGTTTAAAGCACCAACTTTCTGACCAAATCAGGACCTCTTCTATCCTCCAACCAAACATAGGAGCATCAATGGTTAACTCATTCTGTTCCAGTGTCAAAGAGCAGCATTTGCAGGAGCTGCCGTGACACACCGTTGCTTATCTATGACTCTACTGCGCACACACAGATACACACCCAAAGGGGAAGGCCCAATTGTGTATTTGAATGACAAGTGCCATCAAAGCCAGAAAAAGAGGAAAGTGATATTCTCTCATGTCCTTCTTGCTTGTTGAGAGTGAGAATGGAAGGTTTAATCACTACGGAAGAAGAAGAAGAAGAAGAAAGGAAGGATGAGCAGGAAGAAATGGAACAGGGGAGGAATGAGATTGATGAGATAAGCGCCGTTGTTTCCGTGGAGAGGAAAAATGTGTCACTGTATAGCCCACCAGACATGTCACAAAGGGTTGTTTCAGCTTCCCCTTTAAGGCAAAAAAAACGTATACAATGTTCTATGTGCATCCATGTTTGTGTATCAATGGCTCAGTAGTAGCTGCAGTTCTGCTAATCTTAAAATAAGTGCTGCCATCTTAACTGAAAAGAGGAAGCTGTGAAAAAGAACCGATGTGACTAGATAAGTGTGCATGTAAGACGTCATAAAGTGCTACGTTAGGTCTTGTAGAAGCCCTTAGAATTAGTGAAATAAGCAAATACAAGCAAAAAAGATTTACTGAGGTCAATTTTAAATTTACACATTGCAATTATATGATAATCAATAGCAAATTGTTTCAATACTACGTTTCATATAATCAACATTTTGTCAATAAGTATTTTCAGTGATTAATTAATACTATACAGTGTCAATGAAGGACACTGTATATCTAGTTTTACAATATAATATTAAGTTTGTACTTTAGTTCAGAATCACCTGAACATTTTTTGTGTGTTGTCGAGGCGGCGGGTGCGGGTCGAGGCCGGGAGGACTCAGACGCAGAGTGTTCCAAAAAAAAAGGCGTTCTTTAATAAATCCAAAGTGAGGACGGCCGTGCACCAACAACGGGTAACACTCCACAATGACGCGACAGGGGACAACAGGCCCACAGGGCTTAAATACACTATGGAGGTGCAGGTGATTGGACACAGGTGGAAACAATGAGGCAATCACAGGACAAGGCAGGAAGTGAAGTTACCCAGGGGCACAAGAGACATGAAACTACAAAATAAAACGAGAAGCAGAACCAAACCGTGACATGTTTTGTGTTACGCATAATGGATTATTTGATTTTGATGTTGATCCAGGTTTAGACTTTCTATACGTTTCCCATTGTTGTAAATATTTGAAGGATTGTGCCTTATGGGGACGGATGTGACCTCTTTAATCATCATCTGGTGTTTTGTATTCGTTCATATTTGACTGACATCTTACACTGTTCTTTATTATTTGTAAGGCCTTGTTGTGTGACATGTCAGCAGTTCTTTCATGACACAAGACACATACTGCACTCATAGTACGGCCAAGCGTTGCTTTATTCTCCTTCATGTAATCTGCTTTGGAGGAGTCACTTCAGGCTCTGCTACTTATGTCTTATGCTTAGTTTCTTTTTTTCAACTTTCTGGTTTTCATGTTTTTCTGCTGTGAAGTTTCTTCCTTTCTTTGTAGCCCTGATGAATGTGTTTTCTTAGTGGATTATTTGTATTGATTACTTATCACAAGCTTACCTCCTTTTCTAATACTATTATTATTACACAAAATTACTATTATTAGTAATTAATAATTAACAACACTATTGATGACCAAACATACAGCAAACATTATGGTCCTCAATTCGATGAACAGATGTTTGAGTTCAGATTAATCTTTATGCTTTAATGTTATTCATGTTATTTATTTTTATGTGTACTGGTGTGTGGGTGTGTCTTCAAAGGAAATGGAGAGGCGTCAATCTTTGAAAGCGTGAGAAAGCAGAAGTTTAAAGTAGTTAAAGACTGTTAGTACTTAGATTAGATGAGATGATTATTTCTGCCCTTTGTATTCTTTGATTGACATTTTCAAAAAGATGAAAATCTATGCGTTCTTTTGCATTCTTTCAGGTGAGTACTTTTGGGGATTCCTCTGTATTTGTATCTCTTAAATGCTGTAGTTTTAAAAAAAACTTTCTTTATCTTGCTACATCACCCATTAAGTGATTTATTTATAAATGTCTCCTTTATTTCCTCTTGTAGGTCTGAGTGTTGTGCAGATGAACCCTCTGTACATAAAGGGTCGTGTTGGTGAAAGTGTGACAATCAGCTGCTCAGACTGGAACGTTCGGACTGATGTAACAGAGAATGTCAAGTACTTTTGTTCCAGTCCATGCACGGAGGACCGACACATCATCAGCAAAGCAGAATATGGAAAATTTCAAACAAAAAATGGAATAAAGTTACATAACAAAGGAAAAACCTTGTTGGTGACCTTCAAAAGTCTCCAAAAGTCAGACTCCAAAACATACTACTGTGGAGTGGAGAGAACTGGCTTTGACGCATATATAAAGGTGATTCTTAATGTCATGGATGGTAAGTTTATTCTATAAATATTCTGATTGAGAAAATTCTTGTTTTCCCAAAAGTAATAACTTTCTTAATTGTTGGTATGTTCTCTTCTGTTATTTTCAGCTCTGTCCTCCAGTCCCAGAAGGACTCCAAAAACTATCACTGTTGTTCCCACCTCCTCATTTGCAGTCACAACGAGCTCCACGATGTCTTCTAACAGCTCAGATGTTTTTACTGAGACGTCTACGTCACACACCACCCTCAATACAACTACACCTGCTGCACCAGCACAAGGATCTGTTAGTGAGTGCATCATGCATGAACACATTACACTACATTGACTGCATGTATCATGTCCACTTATTCATAAATGATAACATTTTCCAGCATCATGCCGGCCTCCTTAATTAAGAATCAGTGTAAAAAGCAAGTTTGTGATTATTAAAAGATGAATTTGTAGCAAAGAGGATATGAGCACATATTAAGTAGCATGAAGTGTGACTGATCTGTTTCACATCCATCTTCTTTCTGTCTTTGTCCAGGCTCTGTTCTGTATTTGGTTGTAGGTGTTCTTGTTGTAATAACCATGCTGATGGTCTCACTCAAGCTCATGAACATGATGATGAAACGGCGATCGAGTAAGATTCACATTTAGATTCAATTAAAACACACTTTGCAAATATGTGTTTACTTCAGTCAAGCTTCTACCAGACAAATGAACACATGATGTCCTATATGTTCACAGAAGTTGTGTCAGGTGCTGATACCGTGAACACAGAACCACAACAGGTGAGTTTTAAATCTATTTATCTTTTTTTGTTCTGAGAAAGTTTAAAATATTATCAACTGTTAAGCTTTGGATGTTCTTGCCATCTTGAACTTAAATGAACAATATTTTGTCTATTTTCTATTTGAAGGACGCTGCATATGAAGAAATAAGACTAGAGGACCAGACCGACCCAGATGCTCTCTATTGTAATTATTCCTACCACCAAGTCAAGGATTTACTAGTTAAGAGGCCTAAAGAATATTCAGACGTTCTTTATTTAAATCAAGATGCCAGCTTCATGGACAGTTCAAAGGGGGCGTTTAGAAAGAGCGAGCGCACATTTGACTTTGTTTACTCTGTTGTTCAAAGTCCCAAAGAGCAAATGAATCCCTCTGTGCAAAGTGAGAGAAATCAACCTGAGATCAACCAAGAGGACTCTCTCTACTCCCTGGCTCAGTTACCACGGGCAACCTGAGGGAGGCTGCTGTGGTCCAAATGGATACAAATTAGCTTTCTTGATCATTCTTTAATGGGAATGTAGTGTGTATATAAAGTTACATTATAAAATATCCAAAGACAACTTAAGAAGAGCAAATGTAGTCTCTACTTGCTGTGAGATGTGTCACTCGTACACATACACACACTCACAAACACACATTAGATACATCCTGCATAGCTGTAAATAGCTGTGCTGCATCAGCCTTTGCCACCATGATTCATCAAGTGTTTAATTAATGCTGCTTCTGCATCTGAACAGTCTGAAGACTTACTTCGTCAAGCCCACCTCATGAAGCCAAAGGCTGTTCTATAGTATTACAACAGCACATTTAAATATGTTTATTTTATTATGTGTATCAAGCACTCGCAGCGCTTTTGCTTTTTAATACCAGATCATTTAAATCTATAGTATCCACCTACATAGTTTTATTTTACAGAAGGATGACTGGTGATTTTCCATGGTGTACAAGTTATACAAATCGTTTTATATATTAATGAAAACTTTAGTTTGAGTATTTATTGTCTTTTAATAAACATGGGAGTTGATCTTAGTTTTATACACTATCATGTTTTGGTGGTCCTTGTGGGTGGTCCGTGTACCTTTTGAAAATCACACACACACACACCACGCACACACACACACAGCAGAAGTCACCTTGGCAGGGGGAATGCCCTGCAGCAGCAGATCTTGTTATGGAGCAGCTTGATGTTGATGTTACTTGTGTTACAGTTGTTGTGCACCACCAGGGGAAGAGAGTGGCCTGAGGTTTCTACTCTCATGTCAATGACACTCTGCTGCTAAGTGAAAAGCATTATGCAGCTCTCTCTCTCAATGTTTTCCATTTTACACATTTTTACATGGTTATGGATGTGTACTATGCAATTTATACCACAATGAATAGAAATACACCACGTCGGACGGTAATGAAGTCAGGAGTTAGTTTTTTTTTTTTAAACGACTGCATGATGTATAATGTTGAAAATCCACTTAATTTGACAATTAGAGTATCTTTGTGAAATCTCAATGCTTTTTTTGTAAAATCAATAAAAGGGAACAGAGCCTTTTTAGCCGTTTATTTGTGTTCTTTGGAGACGACATCCATATCATAATGAACTATTTTTAACACACCATTTTAAAAGAAGATTGGCAAAATAATCGGCTAAAAGTTTCAGTCCGCCACAGAAGGGAAAATAATGAGAAGCGGTTAGCAAAAGTAATAAACTATGTTAGTTACCAACCTCTCCAAGTAAGAGAAGCAGCTAGTGTCTCTAAGGACACTTCAACACCGGGGCCGTAGGAGCAGGTGTTTAAAGCACCAACTTTCTGACCAAATCAGGACCTCTTCTATCCTCCAACCAAACATAGGAGCATCAATGGTTAACTCATTCTGTTCCAGTGTCAAAGAGCAGCATTTGCAGGAGCTGCCGTGACACACCGTTGCTTATCTATGACTCTACTGCGCACACACAGATACACACCCAAAGGGGAAGGCCCAATTGTGTATTTGAATGACAAGTGCCATCAAAGCCAGAAAAAGAGGAAAGTGATATTCTCTCATGTCCTTCTTGCTTGTTGAGAGTGAGAATGGAAGGTTTAATCACTACGGAAGAAGAAGAAGAAGAAGAAAGGAAGGATGAGCAGGAAGAAATGGAACAGGGGAGGAATGAGATTGATGAGATAAGCGCCGTTGTTTCCGTGGAGAGGAAAAATGTGTCACTGTATAGCCCACCAGACATGTCACAAAGGGTTGTTTCAGCTTCCCCTTTAAGGCAAAAAAAACGTATACAATGTTCTATGTGCATCCATGTTTGTGTATCAATGGCTCAGTAGTAGCTGCAGTTCTGCTAATCTTAAAATAAGTGCTGCCATCTTAACTGAAAAGAGGAAGCTGTGAAAAAGAACCGATGTGACTAGATAAGTGTGCATGTAACACCTTATAAAGTGCTACGTTAGGTCTTGTAGAAGCCCTTAGAATTAGTGAAATAAGCAAATACAAGCGAAAAAGATTTACTGAGGTCAATTTTAAATTTACACATTGCAATTATATGATAATCAATAGCAAATTGTTTCAATACTACGTTTCATATAACCAACATTTTGTCAATAAGTATTTTCAGTGATTAATTAATACTATACAGCGTCAATGAAGGACACTGTATATCTAGTTATACAATATAATATTAAGTTTGTACTTTAGTTCAGAATCACCTGAACATTTTTTGTGTTTTGTCGAGGCGGCGGGTGCGGGTCGAGGCCGAGAGGACTCAGACGCAGAGTGTTCCAAAAAAAAGAAGGCGTCCTTTAATAAATCCAAAGTGAGGACGGCCGTGCACCAACAACGGGTAACACTCCACAATGACGCGACAGGGGACAACAGGCACACAGGGCTTAAATACACTATGGAGGTGCAGGTGATTGGACACAGGTGGAAACAATGAGGCAATCACAGGACAAGGCAGGAAGTGAAGTTACCCAGGGGCACAAGAGACATGAAACTACAAAATAAAACGAGAAGCAGAACCAAACCGTGACATGTTTTGTGTTACGCATAATGGATTATTTGATTTTGATGTTGATCCAGGTTTAGACTTTCTATACGTTTCCCATTGTTGTAAATATTTGAAGGATTGTGCCTTATGGGGACGGATGTGACCTCTTTAATCATCATCTGGTGTTTTGTATTCGTTCATATTTGACTGACATCTTACACTGTTCTTTATTATTTGTAAGGCCTTGTTGTGTGACATGTCAGCAGTTCTTTCATGACACAAGACACATACTGCACACATAGTACGGCCAAGCGTTGCTTTATTCTCCTTCATGTAATCTGCTTTGGAGGAGTCACTTCAGGCTCTGCTACTTATGTCTTATGCTTAGTTTCTTTTTTTCAACTTTCTGGTTTTCATGTTTTTCTGCTGTGAAGTTTCTTCCTTTCTTTGTAGCCCTGATGAATGTGTTTTCTTAGTGGATTATTTGTATTGATTACTTATCACAAGCTTACCTCCTTTTCTAATACTATTATTATTACACAAAATTACTATTATTAGTAATTAATAATTAACAACACTATTGATGACCAAACATACAGCAAACATTATGGTCCTCAATTCGATGAACAGATGTTTGAGTTCAGATTAATCTTTATGCTTTAATGTTATTTATTTTTATGTATACTGGTGTGTGGGTGTGTCTTCAAAGGAAATGGAGAGGCGTCAATCTTTGAAAGCGTGAGAAAGCAGAAGTTTAAAGTAGTTAAAGACTGTTAGTACTTAGATTAGATGAGATGATTATTTCTGCCCTTTGTATTCTTTGATTGACATTTTCAAAAAGATGAAAATCTATGCGTTCTTTTGCATTTTTTCAGGTGAGTACTTTTGGGGATTCCTCTGTATTTGTATCTCTTAAATGGTATAGTTTAAAAAAAACTTTCTTTATCTTGCTACATCACCCATTAAGTGATTTATTTATAAATGTCTCCTTTATTTCCTCTTGTAGGTCTGAGTGTTGTGCAGATGAACCCTCTGTACATACAGGGTCGTGTTGGTCAAAGTGTGACAATCAGCTGCTCAGGCTGGAACGTTTGGACTGATGTAACAGAGAATGTCAAGTACTTTTGTTCCAGTCCATGCACGGAGGACCGACACATCATCAGCAAAGCAGAATATGGAAAATTTCAAACAAAAAATGGAATAAAGTTACATAACAAAGGAAAAACCTTGTTGGTGACCTTCAAAAGTCTCCAAAAGTCAGACTCCAAAACATACTACTGTGGAGTGGATAGATATGGTATACCAGACGCATATATAAATGTGATTGTTAATGTCATGGATGGTAAGTTTATTCTATAAATATTCTGATTGAGAAAATACTTGTTTTCCCAAAAGTAATAACTTTCTTAATTGTTGGTATGTTCTCTTCTCTGTTATTTTCAGCTCTGCCCTCCAGTCCCAGAATGACTCCAAAAACTATCATTAATGTTCCCACCTCCTCATTTGCAGTCACAACGAGCTCCACGATGTCTTCTAACAGCTCAGATGTTTTTACTGATGCGTCTACGTCATACACCACCCTCAATACAACTACACCTGCTGCACCAGCACAAGGATCTGATAGTGAGTGAATCATGCATGAACACTTTACAGTACATTGACTGCATGTATCATGTGATGTTAATGATAGTTGCAGGTTTTTATTTAAATCCACATATACCATGTGTACCTCCACTTGTCAATGCTATAGTTGTATGCTCACATACACAGGTACTGATAGTACCACTTATTCATAAATGATAACATTTTCCAGCATCATGCCGGCCTCCTTAATTAATAATCAGTGTAAAAAGCAAGTTTGTGATTATTAAAAGATGAATTTGTAGCAAATAGAATATGAGCACATGCTAAGTAGCATGAAGTGTGACTGATCTGTTTCACATCCATCTTCTTTCTGTCTTTGTCCAGGCTCTGTTCTATATTTGGTTGTAGGTGTTCTTGTTGTAATAACCATACTGATGGTCTCACTCAAGCTCATGAACATGATGATGAAACGGCGATCGAGTAAGATTCACATTTAGCAAATATGTGTCTATTGAGTCAAGCTTCTATCAGACAAATGAACACATGATGTCCTATATGTTCACAGAAGTTGTGTCAGGTGCTGATACCGTGAACACAGAACCACAACAGGTGAGTTTTTGGCTCACATCTATAGACTTTCTCACAGAAACACTGTAATTATTAATAACAAGTTTTCTTTCATTTGTTGCCAGCGGCGGATTTATATATCTTTTGAGAAAATAATTGACTGTTAAGCTTTGGATGCTTAACTTAAATGAACAGTTTCTGTCTCATTTCTATTTGAAGGACGCTGCATATGAAGAAATAAGACTTGAGGACCAGACCGACCCAGATGCTCTCTATTGTAATTATTCCGACCATCAAGTCAATGATTTACCAGTTAAGAGGCCTAAAGAACATTCAGACGTTCTTTATTTAAATCAAGCTGCCAGCTTCATGGACAGTTCAAAGGGGGCGTTTAGAAAGAGCGAGCGCACATTGCACTCTGTGTACTCTGTTGTTAAAAGTCCCAAAGAGCTAATTGATGCCTCTGTGCAAAGTGAAAGAAAAGAACCTGAGATCAACGAAGAGGACTCTCTCTACTCCCTGGCTCAGTTACCACGGGCAACCTAAGGGAGGCTGCTGTGGTCCAAATGGATACAAATTAGCTTTCTTGATCATTCTTTAATGGGAATGTAGTGTGTATATAAAGTACATACATAATAAAATATCCAAAGACACTGCATCGTTGAAATAATACTGTATTCATTATCGTCATTAATAATGAAAATCTCTTGCAATTTAAGAAGAGCAAATGTAGTGTAGAGTCTACTTGCTGTGAGATGTGTCACTCGTACACATACACACACTCACAAACACACATTAGATACATCCTGCATAGCTGTAAATAGCTGTGCTGCATCAGCCTTTGCCACAATGATTCAAGTGTTAAATTAATGCTGCTTCTGCATCTGAACAGTCTGAAGACTTACTTCGTCAAGCCCACCTCATGAAGCCAAAGGCTGTTTGTAGTATCACAACAGCACATTTAAATATGTTTATTTTATTATGTGAATCAAGCACTCGCACCACTATTGCTTTTTAATATCAAACGTTTTAAATGGAAAGTCATGTCTCAACTTTCCTCCTACATGGTTAGTTCTTTTGTTTTTTAAATATTATTTCTTGTTATCACACAAGCAGAACTGGTGATTGTTCATGGTGTACATGTTACACAAATACATTTTTTAAAGGAACAATTGGACTGATGGTTTTATAGATTCATAAAAAGTATTTACCGTCTTAAAATAAACCTGAGAGTTGATCTTATTTTTATACTGTTACCCACAGTCATGTTTTGGTGGTACTTGTGCAGTCAACTGGTCACAGTCCTTTGGTTCCGGTTTTACAAAAAGGAAACACGATTGCGACGGCCAAGGTGGCCACATCGAAAATGCAGAAGCTTCAAAAACTGTTTGGTGACATCCAAGGGAAGTCGTTCACTTCCTGTGAACGTTTAATGGACACAAAGACAGAGTCTGAGGTCATTTCAAAGAACTAAAGTGCATTTTCACTGCATTTTATTGTGTAAATATTTCATTTCCAAGTGACAAGATCTGGGAGGTGGAAAAGTTGGCGTGTTGATAAAAGCATGTGAAAGCAGATACAAAGTTTGTCACAAAACCATTAGTTCTAAATAATAATTAACATGGTGGGTTCCATCCATCCACATCTATCAGATCTGATCATTCAGGACCTTTTAACATCTCCGACTTTAATCCATAAAACAAACACTGTACTTAATGTATCTAGATGGACCAACTGCAACAATTATCAAAATGCATCCAGCTAAATGACTGATGCTTGATGGCAAGAATATATCCGTAATGCAGCAATTTATTAACGAATAACTCTTAAAATAATACTTTTGCACGGACCAACCTTTTTACTCTGATTCCCTTTCACTAATCAATGTTGGGTCCTGGACTCTAAATAATGATTATCATAATAAAACGTGTTTGAGAGTAGTATTTAGGAGGCTTAGTAGTAAGTATTTTTGGGATCAACGTGAAATAGATGCAGCCATCTAGTTAGAGTTTTGGTGTTTCTGCCTTTGCCACCATTTCCCATGTCAGACTTGCCACCTCGATCCACCTCGATGCACTTACACACACACATATACACACACAGGGTGGTGTTATGGATGGGTACGGACAGGGAAAATAGGATGGTGTTATGGATGGGTACGGACAGGGAGCATAGGGTGGTGTTATGGATGGGTACGGACAGGGAGCATAGGATGGTGTTATGGATGGGTACGGACAGGGAGCATAGGGTGGTGTTATGGATGGGTACGGACAGGGAGCATAGGGTGGTGTTATGGATGGGTACGGACAGGGAGCATAGGGTGGTGTTATGGATGGGTACGGACAGGGAGCATAGGGTGGTGTTATGGATGGGTACGGACAGGGAGCATAGGATGGTGTTATGGATGGGTACGGACAGGGAGCATAGGATGGTGTTATGGATGGGTACGGACAGGGAGCATAGGATGGTGTTATGGATGGGTACGGACAGGGAGCATAGGGTGGTGTTATGGATGGGTACGGACAGGGAGGATAGGATGGTGTTATGGATGGGTACGGACAGGGAGCATAGGGTGGTGTTATGGATGGGTACGGACAGGGAAAATAGGATGGTGTTATGGATGGGTACGGACAGGGAGCATAGGGTGGTGTTATGGATGGGTACGGACAGGGAGCATAGGGTGGTGTTATGGATGGGTACGGACAGGGAGCATAGGGTGGTGTTATGGATGGGTACGGACAGGGAGCATAGGGTGGTGTTATGGATGGGTACGGACAGGGAGCATAGGATGGTGTTATGGATGGGTACGGACAGGGAGCATAGGATGGTGTTATGGATGGGTACGGACAGGGAGCATAGGGTGGTGTTATGGATGGGTACGGACAGGGAGCATAGGATGGTGTTATGGATGGGTACGGACAGGGAGCATAGGATGGTGTTATGGATGGGTACGGACAGGGAGCGTAGGATGGTGTTATGGATGGGTACGGACAGGGAGCATAGGATGGTGTTATGGATGGGTACGGACAGGGAGCATAGGATGGTGTAATGGATGGGTACGGACAGGGAGCATAGGGTGGTGTTATGGATGGGTACGGACAGGGAGCATAGGATGGTGTTATGGATGGGTACGGACAGGGAGCATAGGATGGTGTAATGGATGGGTACGGACAGGGAGCATAGGATGGTGAAATGGATGGGTACGGACAGGGAGCATAGGATGGTGTAATGGATGGGTACGGACAGGGAGCATAGGATGGTGTTATGGATGGGTACGGACAGGGAGCATAGGATGGTGTAATGGATGGGTACGGACAGGGAGCATAGGATGGTGTAATGGATGGGTACGGACAGGGAGCATAGGATGGTGTAATGGATGGGTACGGACAGGGAGCATAGGATGGTGTTATGGATGGGTACGGACAGGGAGCATAGGGTGGTGTTATGGATGGGTACGGACAGGGAGCATAGGATGGTGAAATGGATGGGTACGGACAGGGAGCATAGGATGGTGTTATGGATGGGTACGGACAGGGAGCATAGGATGGTGAAATGGATGGGTACGGACAGGGAGCATAGGATGGTGTAATGGATGGGTACGGACAGGGAGCATAGGATGGTGTTATGGATGGGTACGGACAGGGAGCATTGGATGGTGTTATGGATGGGTATGGAATTAACAGTATTTATTACCACCAAACAAAGCAATAGCCGGGGGTTAATGAGGTTTGTCAGTAACATAAGTTATTTAACTGGATGTGTGTGTTAGGGAGTTTGAGGTATTTTCAGCAGAGAAACAAAACTTAAAACGGCACCAAAGCCCAACCGGAGAGCCTAAGGGTCCACGTGCCCAGGAGCTCCAGGACTGTGACGGTCACGGTGGAAACTACGCTACCTGGTGGTATAGAAGCCCAAGAGCCACAAAAAAGAAAAGAAAACAAGAACTTCCATAGATGCCAACGTAAAAACGAATTTATTAAACAATCTAAAGTGCCCAGAGGGGGGCGCCAACTCCCCAGTCCCAAGGGCAGAACCGATAGCCTGTTAAGCTAATGCCATTTGATTGGCAATTTGGCAACATGTAATATAAAAACTGATCACTTTGAAAAATGACTTCCATACCAATCATCTTGGGGGATTTCTTTAAAAAAAACACTGGTCGAAACCATCATATTTAACATGGAAGGAATGCTTAGCTACCAGCTTGTAAGAGAAGAAGTTATGTTTGCTTCTCTTACTTGGAGAGGTTGGTAACTAACATAGTTTATTACTTTTACTAACCGCTTCTCATTATTTTCCCTTATGTGGCGGACTGAAACTTTTAGCCGATTATTTTGCCAATTCTCTTTTTAAATTAAATTATGATATGGATGTCGTCTCCAAAGAACACAAATAAACAGCCAAAAAGGCTCTGTTCCCTTTTATTGATTTTACAAAAAGGATTGAGATTTCACAAAGATACTCTAATTGGCAAATTAAGTGGATTTTCAACATTATACACCATGCAGTCGTTCAAAAAAAAAAATCATACAAACTCCTGACTTCATTACTGTCCGACGTGGTGTATTTCTATTCATTGTGGTATAAATTGCATAGTACACATCCATAACCATGGAAAAATGTGTAAAATGGGAAACATTGAGAGAGAGAGCTGCATAATGCTTTTCACTTAGCAGCAGAGTGTCATTGACTATCATTGACATGAGAGTAGAAACCTCAGGCCACTCTCTTCCCCTGGTGGTGCACAACAACTGTAACACAAGTAACATCAACATCAAGCTGCTCCATAACAAGATCTGCTGCTGCAGGGCATTCCCCCTGCCAAGGTGACTTCTGTGTGTGTGTGTGTGTGTGTGTGTGTGTGTGTGTGTGTGTGTGTGTGTGTGTGTGTGTGTGTGTGTGTGTGTGTGTGTGTGTGTGTGTGTGTGTGTGTGGTGTGTGTGTGTGTGGGTGGTGGGTGTTGCAAGGAGGTTTAAGCCTGACAGGAAATGACGGCGAAGGCGGATACACTAAAACTCTGACTGGATGGCTGCATCTTTTTCACGTTGATCCCAATAAAATAACTACTCTCCATCCCGTCGGTTGATGATCATTTAAAGTGCGTCCAGGATCATTTCATTGATTAATGAAATGGAATCAATGTAAAAAGGACACGTTGGTTTGTGTAAAAATATTATTTTATGGACTTAAATTACAGATATATTGCCATCAAGCATCAGTCTCTTAGCTGGACGCATTCTGATAATTGCTGCACTAACTATTCATTAGTTTATTATTGTAAAAAACTATTATTAATGTAATCGCTAATGACACAAATGACTTCTTTTCTCTAAATGTAAAATAAATGATGGTGTTTAAACCTGGCAGATTGTGGGTATTCTTCCTATCTTTACTCATCCGGAGTGACTTTACCACAGCAAACTGTGAAGCTCATTGGAACTGGACCTGCGGAAAATGTTCTACAGCTGCAGTTCTGTTATTTAAGGGTCCGGTTAAGCTACTGAAAGGTGAAATAAAATACAATTATGATAATAAAACATCAAACTTCAAAAATATGAAAGACAACATAGAAACAGATGTGTGTTTTGGTTTGTTTCAAGGATGAAAGTCAGAGATGTTAAAAGGTCCTGAATGACCCAGAGTTCTGATAGATGTGGACGGATGGAAGCCACCATGTGAATCATTATTTAGAAACGGATGGTTTTGTGACAAACTTTTATTTGCTTTTGCGTGCTTTTCTCAACACGCCAACTTTATGACCTCCCAGATTTTGCCCCTTGGAAGTGAAATATTTATTATTTACACAACAAACAAGTAGGTAGGTGAAAATGCACTTTAGTTCTTTGAAATGACCTCAGACTCTGTCTTTGTGTCCATAAAACGTTCACAGGAAGTGAACGACTTCCCTTGGATGTCACCAAACAGTTTTTGAAGCTTCTGCATTTTTGATGTGGCCACCTTGGCCGTCGCAATCGTGTTTCCTTTTTGCAAAAGAAAGGACCAAAGGACTGTGACCTGTTGACTGCACAATGGCCCGTGTACCTTTTACCGTAAAAGCCATGAAA
Organism: Pungitius pungitius; assembly: GCF_949316345.1. Lineage (NCBI taxonomy): Eukaryota > Metazoa > Chordata > Actinopteri > Perciformes > Gasterosteidae > Pungitius > Pungitius pungitius. Next base: position 1,441,896 of record NC_084908.1, read on the forward strand.
CCAAAACACTGGTTTGGGCGACCGTTTTCTCGTTCTTCGTTTAGAACCAAAAAAACGAGACAGACTGACAACTTTTTACTCCATTGATCCCTTTAGTGTGTTTTTTTTCTCCATAAAACGAAAATACAAATTGTCGCCGCTAAATCGGAAGTACGTAGATTTTCAAACGCAAGGCCAGGCAGACGCTAGAGCCCCGTGATGCCTTCCCCCCCCCTCTCGCATGCCTGCGTGTGTCGACCCATTTCTCCAGACTTGCGTCAAAAGCTTTGCGAGCTCACGCAGCCCGAAAAGCTGTGATTGGTCTGTTAACTGCATCCTTTTACGGTTTCATAGCATAATTCCGCCATTAATAAAACAGAGAATTTTGCACATGCAAAGACGTCACTCTATAGGTCGTCTTTAACGAAAACGTTACTCCACCTGGTTTTCTGGCAGTGAAATGCTTTGCATTGCTGTCAGTCTGTCCCGTTTTTTGGTTCTAAACGAAAAACGATAAAACTGTGTTTCAGTTTTATGGTTTTTACAGTAAACGGGATTTTCAAAAGGTACACGGACCACCCACAAGGACCACCAAAACATGAGAGTGTGTAAAACTAAGATCAACTCTCATGTTTATTAAAAGACAATAAATACTCAAACTAAAGTTTTCATTGATTTATAAAACGATTTGTATAACTTGTACACCGTGGAAAATCACCAGTTCTGCTTCAGTGAAATAAAACTATGTAGGTGGATACTATAGATTTAAATGATCTGGTAAAAAGCAAAAGTGCTGCGAGTGCTTGATACAAATAATAAAATATACATATTTAAATGTGCTGTTGTGATACTACAAACAGCCTTTGGCTTCATGAGGTGGGCTTGACGAAGTAAGTCTTCAGACTGTTCAGATGCAGAAGCAGCATTAATTAAACACTTCTAATAAATGTGCTGTTGCGATGCTGTAGAAAGGTCTTTGGCTCTAGAAGGTGCTTTTGACAAAGGAAGTCTACAGATTTTGCAGAAGAAGCGGCATTAACTAAATACTTGATGGATCATGGTGGCAAAGGCTGATAGACCTCAGCTATTTACAGCTATGCAGGATGCATCCGTTTTGTGTGTGACTTTGTGTGTGTGTGTGTGTGTGTGTGTGTGTGTGTGTGTGTGTGTGTGTGTGTGTACGAGTGGGACACATCTCACAGCAAGGTCCACGATGCAGTGTCTCTGGATGTTTCATTATATAAAACATCACTGTATTTTCAGATTAAAATTGCCGTTCACCACATTTCACTCTTTGTCTGAGTGCCTTTGACCAAGTGATGGAGTCACAAGGCAGACAATTGTAATCAGACTTACTGACAGCACAGATGGAAGTGACATTCTCTTGTCCAGTTATCATTCTAATCTAATTCATTATTTCTTTTATTGTCTATTTTAACTTTGTATCTCTACATTTCCGTAAAAAAAATATAAAAAAAGCAAATTTTTGCAGCCTCCTCCATAAAAGAATGATCAAGAAAGCTGATTCGTATCCATTTAGACCACAGCAGCCTCCCTCAGGTTGCCCGTGGTAACTGAGCCAGGGAGTAGAGAGAGTCCTCTTGGTTGATCTCAGGTTGATTTCTCTCACTTTGCACAGAGGGATTCATTTGCTCTTTGGGACTTTTAACAACAGAGTACACAGAGTCAAATGTGCGCGCGCTCTTTCTAAACGCCCCCTTTGAACTGTCCATGAAGCTGGCAGCTTGATTTAAATAAAGAACGTCTGAATGTCCTTTAGGCCTCTTAACTGGTAAATCATTGACTTGGTGGTAGGAATAATTACAATAGAGAGCATCTGGGTCGGTCTGGTCCTCAAGTCTTATTTCTTCATATGCAGCGTCCTTCAAATAGAAATAAGACAGAAACAACTGTTATAAGATAAATAAAACTGAAACAAGATGGCAAGAACATCCAAAGTGTAACAGTCGATAATATTTTAAACTTTCACAGAACATAAAAAGAGAAATAAATTTAAAACTCACCTGTTGTGGTTCTGTGTTCACGGTATCAGCACCTGACACAACTTCTGTGAACACATAGGACATCATGTGTTCATTTGTCTGATAGAAGCTTGACTGAAGTAGACACATATTTGCAAAGTGTGTTTTAATTGAATCTTAATGTGAGTCTTACTCGATCGCCGTTTCCTCATCATGTTCATGAGCTTGAGTGAGACCATCAGTATGGTAATTACAACAAGAACACCTACAACCAAATACAGAACAGAGCCTGGACAAAGACAGAAAGAAGATGGATGTGAAACAGATCAGTCACACTTCATGCTACTTAGCATGTGCTCATATCCTCTTTGCTACAAATTCATCTTTTAATAATCACAAACTTGCTTTTCACAGGAAATGAGAACACAGATTATTTTGTTACATGAACTGCATCAATTGATATTAAGGAGGCTGGAAAATGTTTAATTTAAGTGGTACTAGCAGTCCTTGTGTATCTAAGAACAACAAAACTATTGCATTGACAAGTGGTGGTACATGTGGTATATGTGTATTTATATGAATATGTATGATTTTCGACCAACATTAACATCACATGACACATGCAGTCAATGTAGTGTAATGTGTTCATGCATGATTCACTCACTATCAGATCCTTGTGCTGGTGCAGCAGGTGTAGTTGTATTGAGGGTGGTGTGTGACGTGGACGTCTCAGTAAAAACATCTGAGCTGTTAGAAGACATCGTGGAGCTCGTTGTGACTGCAAATGAGGAGGTGGGAACAACAGTGATAGTTTTTGGAGTCATTCTGGGACTGGAGGACACAGCTGAAAATAACAGACAAGAGAACATACCAACAATTAAGAAAGTTATTACTTTTGGGAAAACAAGTATTTTCTCAATCAGAATATTTAGAGAATAAACTTACCATCCAGGACATTAAGAATCACCTTTATTCGGGGGTCCCTGCCAACTCTCTCCACTCCACAGTAGTATGTTTTGGAGTCTGACTTTTGGAGATTATTGAAGATCGCAAACAAGGTTTTTCCTTTGTTAAATAACTTTATTCTATCTTTATTTATACTTTCTTGATATGCTGCTTTGATGATGATGTGTCGGTCCTCGCATGGACTGGAACAAAAGTACTTGGCATTCTTTGTTACATCAAACCAAACGTTCCAGTCTGAGCAGCTGATTGTCACACTTTGACCAACACGACCCTGTATGTACAGAGGGTTCATCTGCACAACACTCAGACCTACAAGAGGAAATAAAGGAGACATGTAATCCTTTGTCATAGTTCATACATCATTTACTTTGAACTGAACGGCAAAATGAAAAAATTAAAAACAGACTCCTAATAGAAGAAAACATGTTTCATCCAACAGCTGCATCTTTTATAACTAAGCTGCAGTTTGTGTAAATGCAGAAAAGACAGAATAAAATAACTTACCAGAAAGAAGACAAAAGTAAGTAAAGATTTTGATCATCATGAAAGTGAGCGAGCGAGTGAACGAGTGTGAAAGGAATCATCAGGTCAGTGAACCCAGTCTTCACGTCCCTCCTTCACTTCCTCTTCCTGGATCACACTCAAGCTGTTTCTCATTTAGTGGCTGTGTTCCTCTATAGAGACACAGAGCCTTCTACGTGGAGCCGGGTGCTTCCAGCAAATGAAATGGTCCGCCCTGTAGGAGGGACTTCCTGTACCAGCTTTTCCTGTGCTACTGGTGTTGCTACGGCAACACATATGCACAGAGTTTGTCATTTTTCTTGCATATGATGAGAGCCGATTGAACCGTAACCTTAACTGCAGATACTACCAAATACATCCAAGCTGCAGTAGCTGGATGTCCGTCCCCAATACAAAGTTTCTACAATTTTAATCACACCGAAATTTGTATTTGTCACGGTTTGGGTCTGTTTCTTGTCTTATTTTGTAGTTTTCATGTCTCTTGTGTTCCTGGGTAACTTCACTTCCTGCCTTGTCCTGTCTTCCCCTGTGATTGTCTGCCGTGCCTGATCGTTTCCACCTGTGTTCAATCACCTGCACCCCCCTTGTGTATTTAAGCGCTGTGAGTCTCTTGTCTCGTGTGGCGTCATTACATGTCGACCGTTCATGTGTCAAGTAAGTCTGTGTCTCTTCGTGTTTTCAAGTCCAGGTCCCTGTTTTTGTCTGTGTTGTTTTCTCCTCCTTCCTCCCCTTTTTGGTTGGAGTGATTTTGAGTTTTGACAATTAAAGTCTTTTTATTTTTTATCAACTCCGCATCCGAGTCCTCCCTCCTTGCCCTCGACCCCGCGTCCTGACAGTATTAATTTTACTATTTGTAATGTTACTGCAAGTAACATATCGAGTTAATAATTTGTCTACTTAAGTTCACATTGATCCGTTTCTATCCGCGTCACAAACGCTGCCCTGCACACACACACTGAGACACAAAGCACACAGTGTAATGTGTAACATTGTGTCGGTGTGAACAAAACCGAATGCCGTACACATGAAGAGGAAAACATTATTTATTCAGAATTTGAACAGGAAAGAAAAGTGCAATTTCTAAATGTTAAAGGCCGACAATTTGACACTTAAAACACAAAAACTAAGTGTGAATGACAACGTTAAGTTAAGCATGTTAGCAGATAAAGAAGCACCAATTCTAAAAGAAAACGTTCTAAAGAATGATCTCAAACTTTACATTTTCTTTCTCTCCTGATACGCGACTCAAATTAAGAGCAAATAAAGGCCATGACGAAGAAGTGTTTTACCCACAGTCTTCATCATTGTTGCGTCACTAGCAGTATTCAGGGTGGATGTGTGTAAATCTTAAGCCACTAAGGGCTCCTGGACCTGCAGGCATCCTCAGCTGAGCTCTTATGGATTGTGCAAAACAACTGGCAGATGTGCTCAGTGAAATTGAAACACTATTTCCCACATTCTTTAAAAAGACCACCATAGTCCCCGTGTCCCAAAAGAGCAAACCCCACTGCCTGAAGGACGAACATCCACAGACGCCAGCACAGCTCCACCCATCCACCCAGCCCTCCACCTGGACCCGGAGGAACACAAATGGGAGACAGTGTTGATTGACGACAGCTGGCATCAGCACCATCGTGGCCTCTAAGCTCGTCATTAGGGGTTAGAGACCTGGGAAATTCTCCTTAAAGAAGTTTATATGACATCGAATACCGACTGCTACAAGTCTGAAGCTGTCCACTGACATGGAATTATGAAAGTATGTCCCAGGCTTTATTTAGCAAATGCAAAACATGTATTTAATCTTTTAACACTCGGCCATATTATATTGATGCAACAGCTCCTGCTGCAGAGATCCTTCAAAGTGGGGACGTAGACTGTCCCTCCCCTTTGTTTGGTGTTATGGTGCTGTAGACTCCATGCTCTTTGTCCATCATCAATGGGTGGAGTGATTGGTAGACTCCATCAGGACCTGCACCCTTGGGGAACAAGACATTTGATTTATGTTATTAAATTAGTCCCAAATGAAACAAAGTTAAATAAAATGCCTTTTAATATAATGTAGTTGACATTGAAACGTAACACATTGCTGCAAAGGGTCAACAAAGCAAACATATTTGCAAAAATATATTAAAATTAGTCTTTAAAGTACATTCACGTTAATGCAGGCTGAAGGATATAAATAAATATGCCATGAATAGTTATGTGACAGCTCCTGAAGCAGTGATCATTTAAAGCTGTGACATAGATATGTAGACTGCCACACCGTCTGTACTTCTACTCTCTATTCTACTGTGGAGGAGTCAATAGAACCATTGGACACGATTTCAGAGCCAAAAACGTACCTCTTGTGCGTCTTTGTTTGCTGCATCAGCACCTGACACAACATCTGTAACCACATAAGACACAGTTTGTTAATACATCTGGAAGGAAGCCTGACTGGAGCAGCCACATATTTACATGGTGTGTTTTAATTTGTGAGTCTTACTCGATTGTTGTTTCATCATCTTGTTCACCAGCTTGAGTGAGGCCATCAGCATGGTTATTACAACAAGAACACCTGTAACACCTACAATCCAATACAGAACAGAGCCTGGACAAAGACAGAAAGAGGACAGATGTGAAAACAGATCAGTCACACTTCATGCTACTTAGCATGTGCTCATATCCTCTTTGCTACAAATGAATCTTTCAATAATCACAAACTTGCTTTTCACAGGAAATGAGAACACTGATTCTTAATTAAGGAGGCCGGCATGATGCTGGAAAATGTCAATTAAAAATTAGTGGAACTATCAGTACCTGTGTATGTGAGCATGACACAACTATAGCATTGACAAGTGGAGGTATACTTGGTATATGTGTATTTAAATAAAAACCTGCAACTATCATTAACATCACATGACACATGCAGTCAATGTAGTGTAATGTGTTCATGCATGATGCACTCACTATCAGATCCTTGTGCTGGTGCAGCAGGTGTAGTTGTATTGAGGGTGGTGTGTGACGTAGACGTACCAGTAAAAACATCTGAGCTGTTAGAAGACATCGTGGAGCTCGTTGTGACTGCAAATGAGGAGGTGGGAACAACAGTGATAGTTTTTGGAGTCATTCTGGGACTGGAGGGCAGAGCTGAAAATAACAGAAGAGAACATACCAACAATTAAGAAAGTTATTACTTTTGGGAAAACAAGTATTTTCTCAATCAGAATATTTAGAGAATAAACTTACCATCCATGACATTAAGAATCACCTTTATTCGGGGGTCACTGCCAACTCTCTCCACTCCACAGTAGTATGTTTTGGAGTCTGACTTTTTGAGACTTTTGAAGGTCACCAACAAGGTTTTTCCTTTGTTAAATAACTTTATTCTATCTTTATTTATACTTTCTTGATATGCTGCTTTGATGATGATGTGTCGGTCCTCGCATGGACTGGAACAAAAGTACTTGACATTCTTTGTTACATCAGTCCAAACGTTCCAGCCTGAGCAGCTGATTGTCACATCTTGACCAACACGACCCTTTATGTGCAGAGGGTTCATCTGCACAACACTCAGACCTATAAGAGGAAATAAAGGAGAAATGTAATCCTTTGTCATAGTTCATACATCATTTACTTTGAACTGAACGGCAAAATGAAAAAATTAAAAACAAACTCCTAATAGAAGAAAACATGTTTCATCCAACAGCTGCATCTTTTATAACTAAGCTGCAGTTTGTGTAAATGCAGAAAAGACAGAATAAAATAACTTACCAGAAAGAAGACAAAAGTAAGTAAAGATTTTGATCATCATGAAAGTGAGCGAGCGAGTGAACGAGTGTGAAAGGAATCATCAGGTCAGTGAACCCAGTCTTCACATCCCTCCTTCACTTCCTCTTCCTGGATCACACTCAAGCTGTTTCTCATTTAGTGGCTGTGTTCCTCTATAGACCCACAGAGCCTTCTACGTGGAGCCGGGTGCTTCCAGCAAATGAAATGGTCCGCCCTGTAGGAGGGACTTCCTGTACCAGCTTTTCCTGTGCTACTGGTGTTGCTACGGCAACACATATGCACAGAGTTTGTCATTTTTCTTGCATATGATGAGAGCCGATTGAACCGTAACCTTAACTGCAGATACTACCAAATACATCCAAGCTGCAGTAGCTGGATGTCCGTCCCCAATACAAAGTTTCTACAATTTTAATCACACCGAAATTTGTATTTGTCACGGTTTGGGTCTGTTTCTTGTCTTATTTTGTAGTTTTCATGTCTCTTGTGTTCCTGGGTAACTTCACTTCCTGCCTTGTCCTGTCTTCCCCTGTGATTGTCTGCCGTGCCTGATCGTTTCCACCTGTGTTCAATCACCTGCACCCCCCTTGTGTATTTAAGCGCTGTGAGTCTCTTGTCTCGTGTGGCGTCATTACATGTCGACCGTTCATCTGTCAAGTAAGTCCTTGTTTTCAAGTCCAGGTCCCTGTTTTTGTCTGTTTTGTTTTCTCCTCCTTCCTCCCCTTTTTGGTTGGAGTGATTTTGAGTTTGAGTTTTGACTATTAAAGTCCTTTTATTTTTTATCAACTCCGCATCCAAGTCCTCCCTCCTTGCCCTCGACCCCGCGTCCTGACAGTATTAATTTTACTATTTGTAATGTTACTGCAAGTAACATATCGAGTTAATAATTTGTCTACTTAAGTTCACTTTGATCCGTTTCTATCCGCGTCACAAACGCTGCCCTGCACACACACACTGAGACACAAAGCACACAGTGTAATGTGTAACATTGTGTCGGTGTGAACAAAACCGAATGCCGTACACATGAAGAGGAAAACATTATTTATTCAGAATTTGAACAGGAAAGAAAAGTGCAACTTCTAAATGTTAAAGGCCGACAATTTGACACTTAAAACACAAAAACTAAGTGTGAATGACAACGTTAAGTTAAGCATGTTAGCAGATAAAGAAGCACCAATTCTAAAAGAAAACGTTCTTCTGAAGAATGATCTCAAACTGACGAGCCATGAAGAAGAAGTGTTTTACCCACAGTCTTCATCATTGTTGCGTCACTAGCAGTATTCAGGGTGGATGTGGGTAAACCTTAAGCCACCAAAGGCTCCTGGACCTGCAGGCATCCTCAGCTGAGCTTTTATGGATTGTGCAAAACAACTGGCAGAAAGACCCGGTGCAGAATTTGTCTTTAAAGAAGTTTATATAAAATTAAAGTCTGAAGCTGTCCACTGACATGGAATTTTGAAAATATGTCCAAAGCTGTTTTTGGCAAAACATGTATTTAATCTTTCAACACTCGGCCATATTATATTGATGCAACAGCTCCTGCTGCAGAGATCCTTCAAAGTGGGGACGTAGACTGTCCCTCCCCTTTGTTGGGTGTTATGGTGCTGTAGACTTGGTCTTTGTCCATCATCAATGGGTGGAGTGATTGGTAGACTCCATCAGGACCTGAACCCTTGGGGAACAAGACATGTTTTATTATCGTTATTAAATTAGTCCCAAATGAAACAGAGTGAAATAAAATGCATTTTAATATAATGTAGTTGACATTGAAACGTAACACATTGCTGCAACGTGTCAACAAAGCAAACATATTTGCAAAAATATATTAAAATTAGTCTTTAAAGTACATTCACGTTAATGCAGGCTGGAGGATATAAATAAATATGCCATGATTAGTGATGTGACAGCTCCTGAAGCAGTGATCATTTAAAGCTGTGACATAGATATGTAGACTGCCACACCGTCTGTACTTCTACTCTCTATTCTACTGTGGAGGAGTCCATAGAACCATTGGACACGATTTCAGAGCCAAAAACATACCTCTTGTGCGTCTTTGTTTGCTGCATCAGCACCTGACACAACATCTGTAACCACATAAGACACAGTTTGTTAATACATCTGGAGGAAAGCCTGACTGGAGCAGCCACATATTTACATGGTGTGTTTTAATTTGTGAGTCTTACTCGATTGTTGTTTCATCGTCTTCTTCACCAGCTTGAGTGAGGCCATCAGCATGCTTATTACAACAAGAACACCTGTAACACCTACAACCCAATACAGAACAGAGCCTGGACAAAGACAGAAAGAGGACAGATGTGAAACAGATCAGTCACACTTCATGCTACTTAGCATGTGCTCATATCCTCTTTGGTACAAATTCATCTTTCAATAACCACAAACTTGCTTTTCACAGTAAATGAGAACACTGAGTCTTAATTAAGGAGGCCGGCATGATGCTGGAAAATGTCATTTATAAATTAGTGGAACTATCAGTATGTGAGCATGACACAACTATAGCATTGAGAAGTGGAGGTACACTTGGTATATGTGTATTTAAATGAAAACCTGCAACTATCATTAACATCACATGACACATGCAGTCAATGTAGTGTAATGTGTTCATGCATGATTCACTCACTAACAGATCCTTGTGCTGGTGCAGCAGGTGTAGTTGTATTGAGGGTGGTGTATGACGTAGACGTACCAGTAAAAACATCTGAGCTGTTAGAAGACATCGTGGAGCTCGTTGTGACTGCAAATGAGGAGGTGGGAACAACAGTGATAGTTTTTGGAGTCATTCTGGGACTGGAGGGCAGAGCTGAAAATAACAGAGAAGAGAACATACCAACAATTAAGAAAGTTAGGACTTTTGGGAAAACAAGTATTTTCTCAATGAGAATATTTAGAGAATAAACTTACCATCCATGACATTAAGAATCACCTTTATATATGCGTCTAATAAGCGAGTTCTATCCACTCCACAGTAGTACGTTTTGGAGTCTGACTTTTGGAGATTCCTGAAGGTCACCAACAAGGTTTTTTCTTTGTTATATAACTTTATTCCATTTTTAGTATGAATTTTTTCATATTCTGCTTTGCTGATGACGTGTTGGTCCTCCGTGCATGGACTGGAACAAAAGTACTTGACATTCTCTGTTACATCAGTCCAAACGTTCCAGTCTGAGCAGCTGATTGTCACACTTTCACCAACACGACCCTGTATGTACAGAGGGTTCATCTGCACAACACTCAGACCTATAAGAGGAAATAAAGGAGACATTTATAAATAAATCACTTAATGGGTGATGTAGCAAGATAAAGAAAGTTTTTTTTAAAACTATAGCATTTAAGAGATACAAATACAGAGGAATCCCCAAAAGTACTCACCTGAAAGAATGCAAAAGAACGCATAGATTTTCATCTTTTTGAAAATGTCAATCAAAGAATACAAAGGGCAGAAATAATCATCTCATCTAATCTAAGTACTAACGGTCTTTAACTACTTTAAACTTCTGCTTTCTCACCCTTTCAAAGACGCCTCTCCATTTCCTTTGAAGACACACCCACACACCAGTATACATAAAAATACATAACATGAATAACATTAAAGCATAAAGATTAATCTGAACTCAAACATCTATTCATCGAATTGAGGACCATAATGTTTGCTGTATGTTTGGTCATCAATAGTGTCGTTAGTTGTTAATTACTAATAATAGTATTATTGTGTAATAATAATAGTATTATAAAAGGAGGTGAGCTCAGTCAAATATGAACGAATACAAAACACCAGATGATGATTAAAGAGGTCACATCCGTCCCCATAAGGCACAATCCTTCAAATATTTACAACAATGGGAAACGTATAGAAAGTCTAAACCTGGATCAACATCAAAATCAACTCATGCATTATGCATTTATAAATTATGTATTAAAAAAACAAATGTTCAGTACAAACTCAGTTTTCTATATATAAAAGTCCTCTTTTTATGTTTGTTGCTTTGATGTCTCACTAATTCAAAGGGCGTCTACACTTGTAGACAATGTAGCCATGTAGAGTGCTATAAGGTGTTATATGCATATTTATCTTGTTCTTTGTCGCAACTTCCTCATTTCAGTCACGAAGGCAGCACTTCTCTTTGTATTTATTGACATCGATAAACAGAACAGAATGACTGGAAACTAAACCAACTTGACACTTGTGCATTATACTTGGCTTTGAGTTCTCACGGCTTATTAAACCTGTATTTCGCCTCTCCACTTCATTGAAGTCCCTCAGGACCATCATACTTCACTCTGCAACATCTTCATCTCCAAAGCCAACTAGATCACATTGAGACACCAGGTAAGCCAGTTTGTGCTGTCCTCTGTGCTGGAAATGTGTGGATTGAAGCCTTGTGAGAAATCAAAAGTATCTTGAACTCGCTTGTGATTAAGTATTTATTACTAACTAGAATATAGAACAATGATAAAGAATAAAGAAATCATCAACGCAAGCCGTCAAATGACTACAATTGAGCTGAAAAGGGAAAGATTGTTCCTTCTCCCTCAGAGGAGCAGGAAGATCTGACCAAGAGGAAAAGAGGGAGCAGGAGTTTTATACACTTCAAAGGGTTAGGGTCAGCAGAAACCCACAGGTCAAAGTAGTGTAAGGAAAAAACCCAGACCCTCCCTTAATGGCGCCCAGTCAGTAAACATTTGACAGACAGATAAGGGATCAGTCAAAGCATCTATGTCTTCCATCTGCTAAGGCCGGGTGCCCTCAGGAACTAGGCTCGGTCACAAGTGGTTCAAGAAAGGTCACACGCATGAAGGTTTATGGAGGCGGGTTGAAGCTGCCATGACTGACACCAGGCCTCACAACAACATCACGGATAACTCAGCCCTCCCTCTTCAACCAATCATCTCAACGCCACCTCTCCACTGTCATTCCTCCCCTGTTCCATTACTTCCTGCTCATCCTCCTTCTTCTTCTTCTCTCATCCGTAGTGATGAAACCTTCCATTCTCACTTCACTGTAATGTGTCTCAACTTAGCAAGGCGGACATGAGAGAGTATCACTTTTGTCTCTTGCTGGCTTTGATGGCACTCATCAAATACACAATATTATCATCCAGTGACATTGCTGGGCCTTTGTGTGTGTGTGTGTGTGTGTGTGTGTCATACATACATCAATAAGGCCTCACCTGTACAGTTTAACATAGACGGGTTCAGCAAGGTTCTGAGCGAGGCCCGTGGGAGGTCAGGGCTGCAAAGGGGAAATGGATGGAAACTCAAATTTGTTTGGACCGTCTTCATGCCCCTCTTGTTCAGAAGGGAAAAAGAATGCAAAATGTGATATTAAAATCACAACACTGAAGACTCCAGAGATTCACTTTAAAAACAATATTATTTTATTTTTTGTTTTATTGGTATTGTTATATACATGGCATAATTTGTGCTTTTTTTTTATTATCAAGAATAAAACCGTAAGGGAACACATCAGAAAAACAAACTTCAAACCCGGACTGAGTTGTTTTTTTTTTTTCCCAGCTGGATATTCTGAAAGTTCTACAAAACCAGGAGGGAAGAGGAGGAAAAATACTGGAAACTGAATAGACAGGTAGATTGATAAATATATAGTTTTTCCAGAGTCCCTTGCAGATGTTCCACTGAGGGCAGTGTGAACGTTCGGACTGTGATGTGCTTTTACCAACAGCAGCAAAGGCACCTGTGTATCACTTTGTTTAAAAAAAGAAAAGAAAGAAATGACGCCTCGGGGCCTTCATCCAGTCGTTTCCACACACACGAAACCAAATCCATCCACAATCTCCTCCGGGGGAATTTCTGCCACACAAATCTTTTGATTTCCAGCCATTGCAAAAGTTGATGGGCAGGCCGGCTCAAGGCCATTCACTCTGATCCCCCCCCCCCATCTGTGACGGATTCAATGTATCAAAAATAACCCCCTGAAATGATATTTTGGACCTTCTTGACTTTTCCTGCTGGCCTCGTGTGGGAGTGAAGGGACACTTGTCCTGTTTTTTTTCTAGTTGAAATGGAAAAAGAACATCAAAGTCGCAGCGTGTAACACCGAATCCCCTCCTCCAAAAGGATATGGAGTATCATTACATCTCCATCCTCGGGTCATTGCGATCTAAATGTACGGAAAGAAGTTGTATTTAAAAAGCCAAGTGCTAACTAGCAGCGGGCCTGGAACAACCTGCTAAACGTTACGTTAAGACAGTAGGTTCCTTGGCCCGGGGCAAGGGAGGAAGAGACTGGGGGGGGGGGGGGGGGGACTGCTCAGGGTGTCCTTTGTGTCCTCTCTGGCGGGCGTGAGAGCGCTTGGCAGAGACTATGCAGCGGCTCAGGGGTACGGGCTTTGGTTAGCACCGGGAGGCGGGGCCTGCTGGGTCCACGCGGCGCCCCCGGCGGCAGCACAGCGTTCGCTCGCCAGGCGCCGGGTCGGGCTTCACAAAGACAAAATACTAGGGGTGGAGGGGGGGGAGGGCGGGTCGTCCTCTTGTCTCTCACACACCTCGGATCTAATCCAAACAACAAACTGCTCCGGGGCAGAGATCTACGTGGTCATTTGTTGGACTGACGGACGGGAGCCACGTCGACTCTCTATCAGTAGTAAAACAAGGAAGTACGGCGCTGGAAAGGCTGACTCGTTCCACTGGAAATCTCTTAACGCGACACATTGACGTCTTTGACACGCCCAGTCGACGACTGTGACCTCTTCAGCACTCTGTCGATAATGCTGCTTCCCATTTCAAACCAAAGGAGGCGTGTCGAGAGGTAAAAAAAAAAAAACACCGCAAAGGGCAGAGAGGTTTTCTCGGTGCCACGATTGAGAAGGAAGGCGGCTCGACGTGGACAACGGAAAAGGTCGTGCAAAGAGAGTGAGACAAGTGGGACGGCCACAGGGACACAGGGGGCTCCATGACACCCCCCGAGCCTCCATCAAACACTCCCTTTCCTCTCCTTAAAACCGCTTCGCTTTGCTCTTTGCCTCTGAAGGGGAGGGGGAGAAACCCTGCATCTGGTACCGATGGTTACGGAACGTGTTTCTTTATCGCTCCACTGGAAGAAAGCCGCAAAAATCAATGTTTTCTGTTAAGCACAACCACTGGAAGAGAGTGGATGGGCAGGAAGATGATTTATTCACCAGTTCAAAGCATCTAGGTGCATAGACAGGGAAATATTACTTGGGCACAGATGAGGGATAGAGGAGAGGAGCAGCAAAATACAGAAGGAAAAGGACTTATGGGGGGGGGGGGGGGGGGGTGTTTAAGGGAAAATAACAAAGAAGTACAAAGTAAAATAGGTCTGGGATCTGAAAAAAGGGGAGCTAGAATACAATGAGACTAGATATTAGTAAATATAAATCATGGAGGGGTACTAGATAATGCAAGTTTATCCAATGATAAAGTGGTGTCAGAGAGCAGATTCATTATCAGGCGCCGATTTATGCAGAAGGGTCACAAGTCAAAGTGTGGGGGGGGGGGGGGGGGGGGGGTGGGAGGGGGAAGGCCTTTCTGGTATAGATTGGTCCGTTAGCTAAGACCATTGTCTTAGTTTATTCGTTAAAGTGAAATCCACCCCGGGGTGTCTGTTGGCTCGCCGAGTCCTCGCACGCGTCCCGGCGCTTCGCCCCCCCCCCCCCCCCCCCCCCGTCGCCAGGCCTGTCGACGCTGACAAAAGCACGGGCACGTTTTCCGGGAGGCTTTGGTCATACACTGAACACACGACTCACTCTCACGGTGAGACAGTTTGCTGCTCTCGGGAAATCCCCCCCGATTGTGACCCGTGTGACTTTCGGATATCGTCATGGCAGCAACAGTCCGCTCTGTCCACGCCGACCTTGGCTTTTTGTTTCCCACCGAGTCCTTTTTTTTCTGACGGGCCTTGACAACATGATCAATCCACATTAACAGTGAACTGACTAAGAACTTCTCATGGAGGTCCTGTCCGTCTTCACTGCGTCCTTCACCCGGCATTACCTTCACTCCAAGCCCATGTGACTCTGGTCCCTCAGCGAGCACTTAGCTTCGTGCCAAGCTCTAATCCACACCGTTCGATTTGTTTGACGGACACGAACTTGCCCGCCGCGCTACGATCCATAGTTAATTCTTGTTTGTTAGCCGGCGGTCGGGTTCCCCCCCCCCCCCCCTCCACCCCCCGGGTCCACGTGAGACCCAGTCGGTCTCGCGAGCATTAGCTTCAAACTCCAATGGCCCGTGCGTCCCGAGTGTCCGCTCGCCTCTCGCCCTCAGCTCCAGAGACAAAAGTTACTGGTGGTCTGGCAGGTGGAGCCCTTCTCAGCCGGGGACAGGTAGAGTTTCCCGCTTGCGCAGGCGCACAGCTCGTACACAGTCTGTTTGGTGTAGGTGGTGCCCGCCGGCGCCCCCTCCAGGGGGTCCACTGCACTGCCGAGGGGAATGCGGCCCAGCTTGATGGTGTTGGCGTCTAGAAAGATCTGTGGAAATGGAAAATGTTTTAAAATGATCAGACTTTGAATTTACAGCAATGGTTGGCAAACACAACAAAGGACAGATAAAAAAAAGACAGTGAAATGATTTATGAAACATGAAAATGATGTTTTGTATTTTAATGTTTCTGCCGTTAGACGGAGTTCACATTGAGTGTCGTGCTGTCAACAACACACAGAAAGGGGAAAAAGTTATTCATTCAGAAAAAAATACAAATAAACTGGGGTTGTGGATACAGAGGAGGAGACCGGGGTTGTCATCAAGTAAGATATTTTGAGACAGAGAGGGAATTCCTATTTACAACGAGGCGCTTATGATGAAGAGGCAGAGTGGGAGTGAACGAGGCAGAGGACAAGATCGATGCAGACAACTCGGTGGGCGAGGACAAAGAAAAGAAAGCGTTATGTCTATCTTAAATGAATGAAAGAAAAACAGCAAGTTGATCTTGTTTTTAAAAAGGTGCACATTTCCAGTTTTCTGGGAATGGAGCACATAGAGATGAGATGCAAGTAGGAAAGAAAAAAAAGAGAGGGAGGATGTACGAGGGATTAAGATATATCCCAACAGCTAGGAACCAATCAGTATAACTGATGATTTCGCATTGGCTGACGGGGCAGATCTTCATCCTTCATACAGTACATATGATAGGGCACGGTGGGTGATTATTATGCTTTTGGAACATCTTCTACAAATCTATCACGTGCAGCTGGGGAGTGGTACAGCACCAGCTGACTGTAACACTGGGTGTTGTGCAACATATCTCTACATATGAACTCTGCACCCCTCTACAACACAGAGGACCCCCCCCTTGTTCAACCCTGTTGTTGTGTATGCGTGAAGGATGCAATAAGAGGCTGATGAAAAGGGAAGTTCGTCGGAGGTCGACACTGCACACGCTGTGTGGGCTTCCCCTTTGCAAAGTGAAATATACGACCAGCAGAAATATAGTACAGACACACGCATACACAGTACATATAGGCAACATACTGAAGTCAACTTAATGATGGTGTCATCCTCAATTGACCCGAGTTGTTCCCAGTGAGTTACGGAGACCATCCAAATCTCCTTCAATTCCCATTTCCTTTCCTGCAGTGTTTTAAACGTACGAGTTGTGAGACATTAAGTCAATTAATTAGTTGGAATTGACTAATCAAGTTTTGATGACAAAGAAAAGGCCTGTGGATTAAAGGTGAATAAAATGACTGTAAATATAACCAAACAGATCATGCAGGATTGAAATCACTTAAACTCTCATTAGAGAACTTAATTCTACTCACAGGTTCTTTTGTCTTAAAGGCACATCACCTTATTTGATTATAAGCACAACAGCCAAGTGGTAAAAGTACCAATGAGAACAAGATCCACATTGGAAATGTCTTCATTTGTAAATGCCGTTTTTTCTAAACGAAAAAATGATGTAATATAATAATCATAATAACTCCTAGGGGCGATAGTAGAAGGATTCTGGAGAAGTCCTCTGACAACTGGAAATGACTCAAACCTCATGGTTCACTCAGCAGAGGTCCAAAACTGTCTGCTTCCCATCCACACCTGTGCTCATTGGCAGGCATTGCACTTTTATGGTAATGTGCCACCCTGTGTTCATGTGTAGGAACTGCATGTCCCAATTCACCCAGTGTTTCCCTCAAGATGAACAAAAACACCAAAACCTGCATTATGACTCCAGCATGTTGTTTGACTTCTGAGATTATTGCATTTTACTGTGTGTGTTTCATTATCCTGACAAGCCCATGAGTTTTGATAATAACACTTTAATATATGTTTGCTTGTGTCCCAATGTGCTGGCCAAAGGAAAATACCACTACCCATTTCCTAAAGTCAAGGATTGCCTTTAACAGGTCTCTGGTGCACACCTGTCACCTTGCCGCTTGCTCCCCGGTAAAAGCTGCCAGTCGCCGTTGGCAACACGACCCAAATCTCATTCCAACGGCCTTCTTGCCATAACAATGAAAACCTAAAATGAACATAGGCAGGGACAATGAAGACAGATGAGTGCATGCTTATGTTAGGAAAGGCCAATTAAATGACTTCTTCTGTAACACTGGATACATCTTTAAAACAAACTGAGGGGGGCTGAGACATGAGGGAGGGAAAAGAATGCAGTTAAGATGGAGGAGGAGAGGAGATAGAAGGTCTGGGATTATTGGAGGGATACAAAAGGAGGCAGGGAGAGGATGCTGAACATGAGATTGGAGGGAGGAGAAGGCAATTGGAAGGAGAGATGAGAGGCAGGTGTGATGAAATGAGGCACGCCCACATAGAGGGGAGGTGAGAGAGAGAGAGAGAGAGAGATGCATGCAGGGAGGCCAGGGCACTCAAGGAGACGGGGTGGATGGCTGATGGATGCAAAGAGGGAAGGAAAGTGGAGGAGGTGAAAGTCATTTGTTGTAGCTTAAGGTTGGATTAGCAGTGACATTTATCCCAAATGAAAGTGTCAGTAAGTATGAGGTCGGCCTGTTGTAAGCAGCATGCTTACAGGGTATGTTCATGTGAATATGTGTGACGGGTAAGTCCGTCTGCAAGGACATGCAGCAGTGATGATGTAACAGTCATGTGACTATGTAGGTATGAAGCAGTTCTTTTCATCGGGTGCATTGTTGTACACACATTCCACAACGTGCCTGCACTGCGCGTGTCTGTTACACTGATTAAACAAATATCCTCTTATTTCCCTCAAGTGTCTGAACCATACAAAGAAAGGAGCCTGCTCTATTCACACTTTTATGTCAAAATCTCTCATGGCGCTACAAGCCCGGAGCAAAATACGTGGAATTCCCGTACGAGGCAAGCACGTTCAAATTTAGCTCCTATCCCTTTGCTTTTATTCAATTATCAGCAGCAGCCACACAGAGGAATCTGGAGTGTTGACCAGGTGTCTTTTATCAGCCTTGACTACGCGCCTTAATCACTGCTCAAAGACAAAACAAGTCATTCTTTTTTCAACTCATTTTTCTGAGGTAAAACCTACTTTTGCGAGACAGTGGGCTGTTTTTGGGCTTAATAAAAGTAAAGACTATATTGTCTTTTCATAGCATTCCAATTCTTATGTTATTGCCTGGAATGATAATACGTTTGAACAGATACAGGAAATGATGCAATGTTCAAATGTTCATAAGAGTACGGTGCCATAAAAAAAAAACGATTCAAGCTCCGGCCTCACGAATGGCCGTGGCGTTTAATCCAAACCTCGATGCCACAGTCCCAAAGCACGCCGCAGAGGGCATTGCAGGTACACATGGTATACTGTGCACTCCTGCTTCCACATATCTTTGGACGTGCCTTCGTCCCTCATGCCTTTGCCTTCAGCCAGCGTCGGTTTAGCAAGCAGCAGGGCGGCGAAACGCGCGGACACGACCATTACGGAGGGTCAAAGCGTTTTCCATGGCTGATTTCCTCCGGCACAGCGGAGGAAGGCGGCCAGAGATGTGAGGGGAGGCAGCGGGGGGGAAAGGACCGGTTTTTCCTGGGGCGAAAGCGGGTGGGGAGGAGGGAATAAGACATGTGAGCGGACACTAGGGTGGATGGTTCAGTGAGGGGTGTGTGTGGGGGGGGGGGGGGGGGGGTAGAGGAGAAGGAATGTGTTCAGGAGGAGACTCTGAATTGGGAGGTTTTTCTCTCATATTAGCATTTCATTAGTAACAAATAACCACAAACACACACTCCTACAGACCAAATAGTACTGTATGATGATGAATAAAATGAACCCGCATTCTGAATAGTGAACAAAAACACATGTTGATGCACTGATTTAAATCCCCTGTGTCATTGTGTCAATCTTTTTTCAGGCCTAAAACTATGTACCTAAAACTATGTACCTAAAACTATGTACCTAAAACTATGTACCTAAGTGCCAGCTGCTGACAACAATGGATGCCAGTATGTATAAAGTCAACTGCGTGTCTCCTCCCATCAAAACCTCTGCAGACTCAAGGCTGGCAGTGCTTTAACACCCAGTGACCCGGAAACCCGATGCGGACCGGAGTAAGAGAGAGAGAGAGAGAGAGAGAGAGAGAGAGAGAGAGAGAGAGAGAGAGAGAGAGAGAGAGAGAGAGAGAGAGAGAGAGAGAGAGAGAGAGAGAGAGAGAGAGAGAGAGAGAGAGAGAGAGAGAGAGAGAGAGAGAGAGAGAGAGAGAGAGAGAGAGAGAGAGAGAGAGAGAGAGAGAGAGAGAGAGAGAGAGAGAGAGAGAGAGAGAGAAGAGAGAGAGAGAGAGAGTCTAACTCCAAAGACTGGGATTGAGCGGGTGGAGGAGTGCGGGGGCGGAGGGAGACGGGTGTGACAGACGTTGAAAGGACAATAACAGTACAATTTCACCGGCACAAACACACAAGTTCTTTGTCCCTCTCGTTTCCGCCCCGCACTCACACACACACACACTCACACACTCACACACACTCACACACACACACGGAGAAGCCAGGCGCGCTCCAACAACACAAATAGGTGGGAGGTAGTGCAGCTATCTGTGTATTACACAGACCATTAGGCCCGTGGAGTGGACAGCTGCTGGAATGGGCGCCGCCTCGACGGACTAAATGGCCGAGGCTGCAGACAGAATGAGGGGGCAGTGACCCAGATGTGCCGGGGACATAAAGCGCCGTCGCCCTGCTAGACTCGTACAAACGTACACACAACGGCGGACGGAGGCGTGCGCGTCAACACACACACACACACACACACAGAGACACACAGATAGAGAAGCATGTGCTGTGATATTGGGTAACTCGAAGAAAAAAAAGAGGAGAGAAAAACACAGAACTCCCACATTCATGAAAAGACTGAAAGACTGTGACGGAGTAACATCAGAGTGAAGGGTAACACACGTAAGGGTAACACACGTCGCGCAGAAACGCACATCTATGAAGACTGCCCGGGGCACTGTGAAGGGGGCTGATGAATTTTCCAATGCTAATCACACTTTTTGAAAAACATCCACTTCACGCAGCTATTGGCAGGTATCTGTTGATCTTCTATCCATCCCTCATGAACACACACACACACACACACACACACACACACACACACACACGCACACACACTCACACACACACACACATAGCGTAACAGCAGACTCTCAGAAGAGGGGAGTCGGATGATGAAACGGGTTTTGGATGTAAACAGAAAGGCTCTAGAGATGGAGAGAGGAGGGGACAGCTGTGCCACGAGTGTGTGTGTGTGTGTGTGTGTGTATTTATATGCGTACATTTGTTTTTCTTGTGTGTCTCTACAGTTTCAAGGTGTTTGAGTTGCTGTGTGAGTAATTATTTACATATCTGTGTATATATCTAGTGTATCGCACTTCTTTTGCTGGTCATTTTGCTGTATATATACACACACACAGATCACTGTGCACTGTACGACACGGAGTTTCCCCCTGATTCTAATTCTCTGCTTTACCCTGCAGGTAAAACAACAAGCAGCGAGAACAAGGAAATAAAAAAGAAAATCCCAGTCCCAGTGTACCGGCCCGATAACACCTCCGGGCTACAGCGTCTTAATAAACCCCAGCATCGTGTCAACAAACATAAAACTCCATGGCAACCGAACTTTGTTAAAAGTTTCCGTAGTTAACCCGATGGCCAACTCGCTCCAGTCGGCGTCGGGGCGTTTTGTGCATATCAGGAACACAAAGGGGCAAACAAGGGTCCGGTTCTGATGAGTGCTGTCCTCCGGCATGAACGTCCCACGAGGGCTGCATCGTGAGACGTTCACTGCTTTGCACCAAGCTGTTTTAAACATCAGGAAAGTTTTGAAGGATGCTAAATTCTACCTTAAAGGGGACATAATCCACCCCTCCTTGTTACAACCGACGCATGAGAATCTGCATGAATTGCTTTTGTGAAACGGGCCTCTTGTTTCACTCCCAGAATCTAAAAGGAAAAGTAACCACTGAATCAGCATAATTATGCATTTAGGGAGAACACATACCTTTGACTGGTTGGGTCAGCAGTGGATTTTAAGCTTTTACATAGAAGTCTCTGGTCACTGTCGTCCGAACGTGACGAAGTCAACGTACATACTCCTCTGTGGTGCCTCATTTAGGGCATTTAGTATTTACCAAGTGTGTCTTGTTATCATGAGCATTTCTGTGCTATATCTGCATCTCAACAAACGGCACAGACCAAATAGTCCAAATGTAACCACTAATTGGTGCTGCAGTTCATCCCACTGCAACAACCTTTTCCGCTTGACTGCATATGTAGCCTGACACTATGAGTTTACGAAGGAGGAGACTGTTGGATCCGTGACCCTGTTTTTATAATCCAACAGATACTCAGTTGAAATGAAAGTAAACTTCAGTCTGGACAACTCGTACACTCTTCAGACCCATCTTCTGGCCTTCTATGCCCGGAACCCGGGACTCACTCTCCTCGCAACTACAGGTTCCACGTTTGAATATGCGACGAATTCTATTCCCTCGGTAGTTGTCTGTCAAAAGGAATGGCGGGAAAAACGAGGCACTTCTCCGGCGTGAAGACAGGAGGAGACGGAGTGATGCACAAACGCAGCCGACAAGAGCGGTGGGGTGTACAAAGGACACATCGTGAGCCAAGTAGAAGAAAGATAAACTTAGATATAACACACAAAGAGAGGAGCTGAGAGAGGCAGCGAGAGGGTGAACAAACCTGGGGAAAGATTGAAAGACAGCGGAGGGAGAAAGGAACGAAGAAGAAGGGAGTTGATCAAAAGGAAAAGCCAGGAGGACGGCAGGAATCCTGAGAGGATCTGTCAGCTCTGGTTGGCTTTGATTTTAATGGAAGCCAGCGCTCCCCTACCTCTAACCCATTTGGCCCTAATTCCGCCGCTGCTTTCCAAACTTTTTAAACTTTAATGGCCCCCCCCCTCTTAAGTGCCAGCTGCTGACAACATTGATTTGGCTTTAAGCCTCGCTGTCCTGCACGCCTTTATTTTCTCCTGCAAAAATCGACAGAAACATCTATTTTCTGCCATCCTCCTCCACCTCCCACTCCTCCGTCCCGCCTTCGTCCGCTCTTCTCTGTTCGTCTGAAGGTGTCAGCAGTAAGGAGGGAAAGCTCATGTGAGAATGTATGAAAGGGAACACTTTTTTTTTTAGGAGTGTCCTTTAGGAGTGTCCCACTCGTAATTCTTTTTTCTTTAGTCTGAGACAAGGTGCGAATGAGATGGTTTAAATGCACACTGGTAAATGTTGAAATGGGGGGGGGGGGGGTAACCAACCGGCAATGACTCATACACTATACATCTGTACAAAGTGAATACTGTGCATCCTTCTCATTTGGTGTAACGTAGCTCCCTCTTTTAGCTGCAGTAAACCCCATTGATGGGAGTCTCAAACTGACGCACACACACGTTGTTGTAACTGTTTGCAGCCTTCCTGAACACATTTTTACGTTCGGATCAGGCGTCCTTCCGGCAGTTGTACCTCAAAGGATCAAAGGATATCTTTTTACCGAATATCTGGTGCCTCAGTAAGGCCGACAAGGTCAGGTCCTACACCACAATCTCTGTTAAACCCTGCTGTGTGCTACTGTTCATCATCAATGAGGAGACGGCAGAAACAGAGAGCGAGAGGCAGACAGCGACACCGAGGGCCTCACGTTCTCCAATTCAGGCGTTTTGTTGTGCGTTTGGACGTACACGTTTGCAAATGTACGTACATGAGGGCCAGAGAAGGAAGAATTGATCACATAAATAGACTAGAGAATACATGAAAGTGAGAGAGAGAAAGAGAGAAATGTCAGAAAAGAGATAAAAATGATAATCTTCCTTGCTCTCCCGCTTTGTCCTTGTAAGTGAAAGCCTCAGTGATGTATAACCCTGGCAGTGGGAAGTTAATTAGATGGGCTGGGCTACTTAGAGATTGAGAAAAGAGGAAAGGGATGAGAAGTCCCAGAGAATAAAAGAAAGAAATAGAAATGAGGATGGAAGAAAGTACAAAATAGTGATTTATCAAGAAGGGAGGGAATATGGGACTCAGGATAATGGTGGGGGACACAGGGGGAGTATCAATAAGAGGCAAAGGGCCTGTTTGCCGTGACACTGAAACACACACACACACATGCTGCAGTGCAGGAAGAGTACCGCATATGATAGACAACAGTCTCTCTCCGACCAAGGCACCCTTTGCTCGTGGCTCGAAGGCACCGCTGAGCAGCTGCTTGCATGTGTGTGCACGACAGAGACCAAGGGAACGGGATAAAAAAACTGGCCCCATCGTAGTTGGCCTTTTAAAATCACAGCTTCTTGGGCTTATTTTGTTTTGAGGGAACCGGGCCATCTTGAGGAAACCCATGCCAGACTGATAGACCCCAAAATACCAACTAAGAATTAAAAAAAATTGCATCCTCAAATACTTTCTAGTTTTGTCAATTGTTTTTATTTCCCCCAATGCTGACATGCTTTAACCCCGGCAGTCTGGGACATTTTAAAACTCATTTAATGGAATGAGAAAAAAGCTTTTTCTGTGAAAACACAGAAATAAAGCCCAGAGGCCATCGTGGAGGTTTGCCTCAACAAAGCCCTTTATTTTGCCGATAAAGGTCCACATCAAAGGACATTTTCATGCATTCTGCAAACAAAATGGTTTTTACAAGCTGGTCACTGGGCGTCCCTGGAACCCCTGAGGGTTTGCCAATAACTGGAACAATCTTTATCATCCCATAAGGCTCTCATGCAATGTAAACGCTTTTCACTGCTCCAGTAAACAGGACCAATTTTTAGGGTTAGAAACCTGATATTTCCGAAAAGAAAAGAACCCCTTTTGTCTCAGCTTCGAACCAGGAGGTTCGGAAATTGAATAACACGACATTTGGAGTAAAAAGAGTAATCACACTGTGTTTGTTGTAGATATCCGACGCCATTGTCCCCAAAAATCAATATCGGCGTTTTCGGGGAGAAAGCCGGAGGCCTCGTGTCAATAGGCCAATAGGAGACGACCCCGTGGATGTGTGTCAGTGGGGGAGCAGAGACCGTGGAAGGGACTTGTTGCGGCTGGTGTGTTTCAGGCTCCACCCTGTGGCGTGCAGAGGACCAGGCAGAGGTCCACACTGCTCAGACGCTAATCGCTATCGATGCGCTAATGTGTGAAGAAATAATAACACCACATTATAAATGGATTAAAGCAGTCAAATAAAATGTGTTGATGCAGAGTAAAAAGTAAAATACTCAAATGCTAAAGTAGGAATCCTAAACTTCTCTTCTCATACAGTATTGGGAGAGGAGTAAATAGACATGAGTGTGGCATTTAGTGGATTTAGTACAACCACCTCACTGAGTTTAGACGTTTCTATACTCACACCTGTCTGTGGCTGCATGCCACTGTGAGCGAGAGCCTGGCTGCACATATCAATTATATATTTGAAAGTTCCAGCATCCAGTCTGTCATTCCGTCTCATTATTTTGCTTCCTATGACAGAGCTGTCCCCTGAGTGTGACTTTGTGCGCTTGGTTTATCTCGGACCTCCTGGTGTTCGGCCATATGGAGGAAGTTGTGTACTTCCTCCATATGGGATGGAAACAAGCTCAGGAAATGGGGGGGGGGGGGGGGGGGGGAGGAAAGAGTGAAAAGCAGGACAATTGTTTTCAGACTTGTGTCATTAATGCGTGTGTGCGCGAGTGCACGTGTCGGACTGTGCACGAGCACGGGAGAGCGTGTGTTGTGAGACTGACAATGACAGTGATGGTGACGAACGAGAGGGGGCCATTCTTCTGTTAATTACTGAGTTAATGACACACTACGCTCCAGCAAACATGCAACATGGCAGGCCGATGCATACACAAACACACACACACACACACACACACAATGTGCGCTCGCAAAATGGGGCAGGCAGCCATTGCAAAGAGCACACACACACACACACACACACACACACGGGAGAAGCAACTGACAGGGAACCTCATCAAACCGGCTTTAATGAAGTCACTTCACCCAAATAGGAAAGGGGAAGAAAGGGAGGATGAGAGGAGGAGGGCAGAGAAGGAGGACAAGGTCGCCTGGATTGATGGCGCTCATTAGCCTAATAAGGTACTTTAATGAAGCGGGCCCAGCACTATACAGTGCCATGGAGTCTAAAGACACATACACACACAACTCGAGCTGGTGTTGTCCATTGTACGTGACCATAGCGGTTGCTCTCACTGGAAAATACCCTCACACACACACACACACAGTCACACACAGATACATACCAAAACACACCTATTTACACACACGCACAAACAGGGAAGACAGATGGGAAGACACTCACCTCTCCTTCCAAAGACTGCAAGAGGAGATCTTTCCTACAGGACGCCGTGAAGTCTCCCACCCCGGCATTGACCTCCACCCCTCTCGGGGCCTCGAGGGTCAGGGTTCGAGTCGGCGACTCCAGCCTGAGGGCCACAAACACACTTTAGACACGCTGCGGAAATCCACCTGCAAACCCCCCCCCCCATTTTGCATGAAGAGAAGCCCGCTACTAACACAGAATGCTCGATCAGAAGCAGCAGAGGACCCCGGTGGACCACCAAGACCCCCTGATGGTGGTCCACCCCAAAACAGCCCTTCATCACATGACTAACCCTTTTACTGTTGTTTTAGATCTCCACCCTGCAAAGCAACTCTCAAACTTACAAGAAAGCCGACAAGAGAGAGTATGGAGCCTTTGTCCCACTGAGTCTCTCCCTCTTGGAGCGCAAGGGGTCGAGAGCTAACACTGTGACTCAGAGATGAAAACAGTATGAGATGATTAAACCGCTCGCTGGGGTCAGATAAGCACGGTGCTTCGCCCAAGGGCACGATGGCAAGTGAGATTAAGGGGAGAGCTCTGGGCAAAGCAGACGGAATTACAAGTATAACAAATCAAAAACCACGCTCACAACAACGATCGACTGCGAGAAAAAAGGCTTTGCCCTTTGCCACTTTTCCAGAGGAGCGTTGCTCAAGGGTCCTTCAGAAAGTTGGTTTCCCATTGAAAGGCTGAAGGGACAAAGCACACCAGCCTAAAGGGTGGATTAACTGAATGAGCGTCCAGCCTGTGGCCAAACAACGGAGGGATGGAAACACGGGTTTACACCCCCTCTGTTAATGTCCTTCACTTCAATGGAGATGATGGAGAAAATGCGTGTGCATCATGATTCCTGCCTCATTCCTGGTGTTTGCCCTTGTGTTTCTTCTAGGTCCCCCCCCCCCTCCTGTTTGCATTGTCTCACAACGTTGTACTAATGTTTTCTGTGGTAGGGTGGCGTGATCTCGCTCTGCCTCACCAGTAACGCGCGCTCTGGCTCAGCTCGCCGACCTCATCTCTTATCTAATAAAACTGCACTAAACAGCTCCCATTAGCTGTTCCACTATTCTCCTGGGAGGACCTTTGCTAAATTATAATTATAAATTGAATTGTTTTTATTCTGAAGATGCAAAGATTCGCAGACATAAAAAAGCTTGCCCGGAAGATGTTTACTGTGTTTTGTTTTCCTCCCTTTAATCAACATGTGCACTTGGAGATATTTCCTTTTTAACATGGCTTAATATCTCCGGCTTTTAACGCGATTGGAAAAAAACGATTCACCCCGAGAAGCCATTTCATTTAGTGTTGCGACTTTAAAATAAAAACACCAACTGATATCTAAATGAAATCCTTTAATTCCAATTTAGACTTCACTTTCATTGCGTTGCGTGGCTGAATCTGAGCTCATTACTAGTGATGACATAATGACGCTTGATTTCGAGATATGGCTGGAGGCGGGTTTGCATCAGAATAATCTCCTCTCAGCCCTCTAATTTGCTCCCCTTATTTAATGAAAATGGGGGTTTATGGGTTCCGCTTCGGACTAAATGGGCGGTTCATTTTGTTCAGGAGAGACCGTCACAAATCAGACCATTTCCTCAAACAGCATGTCTGTCAGACAAAGTGTAGAGAAGTTGTGCGGCGGATTAAAGGTGGGCGAAGGTTCACCGCTGAGCAGACCGAGAGCATCCAAGTGGAATAACACGTGCTGGAAGCAGACACCTCGCATTGGGCCCGAGTGCGTGTGCCGCAGCAGTCGGAGGGTTGGGAAGCAGAGGGGAGACAGACAACAGAGGACCAGGGAGCGTACGAGGAGACTGGTCATCAGCAGTGACGTGAGGACAGTCTGTGATGGGCAGATACCGGCCATCACTGTCTGGTGTCCCCCGTCCCTCAATCTCAGCGTCACAGTGCCTGTCGGCTTCTGTCATTGCCTCTGACTCACATGTCCTTTTTATTACTTTCTTGACCTACGTTTTTTCCTTTTTGTTCCTTTAAATTCTCTTAGCATATGTGATGCCAACCCTGCAGCTGCAGTGTTTTTATCTTTGGCTTAATGGCGCAAAACATCTGGTTTTGAGATTCTATCCTGGTGGAAATAAGGGAGTGACTCCTGTTTGTTTGCTCCTATTTCCCACTTGATTTATTACCGCAGCAAATATTGCAAACATGAGTTTCAATAGTTTCAAGTCGTCTTCAACACAGCATGATGCTCATTTAGTAAATGGTGGTCCCATGCAAAGTAAAATAGACCATGAAGCGTAATGAGGGCTTGTGGTTGGCGGGTCGTTACCCCAGAACTGTCTGGTCCGGGAGTTGTCCGTGTTTGGCCTTAATCTCTCAGCTCAGCACAAGTTACTTCATATTTTATTTTCAGGTCACTTTTGTTTTCCGAAAGACAAGAAGGTGACAGACGAAATGCTGAGGCTTCAAAACGGGAACAAGCGGGGGACATCGCTGAGGCTTCGTCTCATACGTGGTGTGACGCACTCAAGGAGAAAAGCAATGAGCCGAGAGGGAAATGTAAGTGTCCAAGAGGGAGGTTCTGTAACTTGTATGATAATGTGTCCAATTCCCAAACCGCGAGGAGAAATCCATTCGGTACCTGTCGGGTCGAGTTGGCAACAGAAAGCCATGAAAAAAGGGGGCTGCTGTGTGATGCATTGAGCATGACCAGGACGAATGAGTTTCATAATAAAATTGCCATGAACATCGATTAAGAGCTAAAAAATTGGGTTTGAGGTTTCAACTTGATTAACTTTGGATAATTGATGTGTTGGAGGATAGTCTGGAGGCCAGTGTTAATGCTGTGTACTTTATTACTGTTCTGTGAATGATGATGTTCCTAATTTATGAATGTGTCCGTTGCTCATGTACTTGAGGTATCAGCATTCTCACAAGGGCCTCAGAACTACGTGTTGAGTTAGCAGTTTTAAGCCAGTAAGTGGCAGGTTATTCATTTTAACCCCCCCCCCCCCCCTCCCCGTTTTTTCGATGCCAACACTCACAAGTAACCCAATCAACATCAGTACTTAAGCGTTATTGTTGTTGCAATGCTTATTTTTCTAATATTCTCAAGGAACCTTTGTGTCAAAGTACAGCTTCATAAAGGAAAATATAAAAAAAAAACAGGGAAACACGTAGTATAATAGTATAAAATATGAGTAACTACTGCGTTGTTTGCAATGAAATCGGGCGGAGACGTCTTCGTTGGGCCGTGGTTAATTGTAATGCATTTGGTGACCTCCCTGCTTTAAAATGTGTTCCACCATCTGCTCAACATGCAGTTTGTCCTAAACTTTGGTCCATCCAATACTTTCAGTTAGCAATTAGCCCCAGTTTTATCTTTGTCTCAAGCGCTAATTGAAAAACGGGGCGTCGGAGCCCCAGAGGACCATTTGTCGCCTCCCACTTTCATGGCAGTGAACAGAGGAGCATTTTTTTTATATAGTCTATGATAATCTGCTAAAATAAAACATATGAAGGTGTGTCTCACAGATACAAATGCTCCGTTTCCAGCTGAGACGTTATCTTTGAAATTCATTTTTATCAGAAAGAAATATCTTCTCTTGCACTCTGCTTATAATTCTTGTATAATTCTTTCTCACAATACAACCATACTGCACCCTCCCCTCTCCCTCATTGATCCGTTTTGACCTTCAGTTGCGACAAGGCCGTTTTATAAAACACCATATTTGTCCAACCTGACAGGGCAGGGCAGAGATAGATCAGCACGAAATGCTTTTTATCTCAATTCATTTCAAGGGAAAACAGGGGGAGGGGGGAGGTGAGGCCTAACATATTAAAAACACTTACACAATAGACTAATTCCTGCATTTAAAAAAAGCTTTTTGTGGTAAATGGAAATAGGGATTAAAAATGAAACTTTTTACCTGGTGATTTTATGACTTAGCTTGATTTGACTCCATTATTGTCATTACTGCTGCTTCCTATTATCAGGAATCAGGAAACGTTTATTGCCATCATTTGTTGGACACACCGGTTCATGGAAATTGTCTTGGCGGTTGGTGCATGACAGAAGACAGTACAATAATGACGACCTAGTGCAGCAATAAGATAAAACTAAAATAAAAGTATAATAATATATTCCCACTGGGTGTATTCATTATTTCCCTTATGTCTGTTGGGGATAGGGTTTGAACACCTGAGCGGGACTTCTTTGGTTAGTTGGGTCTCAAAAGATAAAGTTGTGCAATTGACAAAATTCCTTGCCCTGAAGTTGGACCTATGAATAATATTTGTTGAATATGAATTTGCTGGTGTTCCGTTGACTTGCTACGCCGACCTGCCGTCTTCCAGCAGGCGCGTTGTAGAGGAAAGGCACAGGTGTTAGTAATATCTACAATGTCTCTGTGCTATTCAAACATGGGGGAGAGCAGAAGGGTGAGCCAGCGCGCACGTACCCGGGTCCTGAAAGCACGGTGTCTAAATGCATTTCAGCCATCACTCATTCCATTATTTACACTTGTGGTTTTCCCTGCTGCATGCTAAATCACAGTCCTTTTGGGGGTTCTTTTCATCCCAACTTAAGCATTCATGATTCAAAATCTGTTACAAGAATTTGGAGAGACATTTTGAAAACACCATTTTGAACGAGGTTTTGTAAGTATTATAGTGCACATCCGTATGGGGCCTTTTGACTGCAAAAGCCGAGCTTAACCTTTGGAATCGTGGCTCGTGCTATTTAAATAAATACATGGCCAAATACTCAGCTTGCAATTTGTGTTTTCAAAGTGAGCTTCGAAGTGGATGAGTTTATATTCTTCTTACCTCTCCTAAGCGTCCTCTTATTTCACTTTCACTTTCTTGAATAGAGGCAAGTACTTGAAATATGTAATTTTGAGAAACTACGGATGTTGTGTACAATCATTACCTGCGTGTGAACGAACGGTTTCTGTTATTGGTGCATACGGGAAGTGCAAAATCTACCTTCTAAATGTTGAAATCTGGGCTTTTTACAGTGATTTATATTTCCCAGTAGACTTGGCTGACATTCATCCTGCCCTTTTCCTCTTCGGGACCATTGAAAGCCAAACCACCTTATCACCACCTTGCCATTTGGGACGCAAACCTTTAACCTTTTCACGCTAAATGCACCGTCACCTGCCTCAGTGCCCCCCAGTGCCTCCGCCAAATCTCATCCATGAGCTCCTGGAAAACGTTGAAATTGTTGCCTGATTGATGCCGCGAGGTGAGGGAACGCAGCAACCTCTGCCTGTTAAGAGTCAGATCCAGAGAGAAATGCAGCAAGAGAGCGTCAGGGGGGTTAGTGGGTGCTGGGTGTAGTGCGGCGTGTTTCAATCACCCAGTGAATCCTGCAGGTGTTATGAAAAAAATTTAAAAAAGAAAAGAAAAGTTTGAAGAGAGAAAGCCTTGGGCTGTTTTAAAAAGTCCTTACTGAGTTACTGAGGTGGGACAGGAGAGAGCTGAGGTACATTAGAGGTTTGCCTTCCTGGAACGAATGGGTGTATTGGTGTGTGCTAGAAAGAGAAAGAGACAGACGTTTGGTGATGAAGGTGAAGTTATGACCATCGAAGAGTACAACTCTGCTTTGTAAAATGTCCATTTCAATCAAGAAGCCCGTGTTGGCGTGTGTGCTTGTTGTACATCAGGATTTAACATCAGATATACTTCAGTGTGTCAGTCCACAGCTACTTAATTGCACACTTCTCAACACCTTCACAAAACACACTGCTTGACAAATCCCACAGTTACTCCAAAAGGACTTTCAGATGCTCTCCTCCTCGCTGTGAAATGTAGCTGAGGACATGGCTAATGGCAGATGGGTAAAGAGAAAAAAAATGTCAAGCAATTTCATGCTTTTATGCATCCACTGGGGCGCCGGACTGATCACTTAATCAGCAGCGAGAGACGAGCTCCACTAGTCCGCAACTGCAGCCGTCTCATCCATTGTTCACAGACTTGTTTCTTCGCCAAACCAGAGGAGCAGATGTGAAAGTCGAAGATGTTGTGTCTCGTCCACGGGTGAATGTGGTGAATGCAGCACACATTCTGCCCAGCCCGTCTTCTTACAAAAGCACCAACGTGTGCAGTTTTCTGCATCTTATTATTTCAAGGATACACATTTAAAAACCCTGAAAAGTTATTGGCATCATGAGGAAAAGAATGATAATACGGAATATTTCCACATAAATACACAGGGTTGCTCGTTCCCTGCAAACGTGGAAAGATAAATGATGCCAAAAAAAAGAATACAAGCAACTTGAGCAAAGTGTGTGTGTGTACTAGAGAGGAGGTCAGGAAAACATGCGGCTTTGCTTCATTAGGATTTGTCTCAGTACCCCAGAAAGCTGCCTGACAGAAAACACGCCCGAGCCGAGAAACATTACGGCTTCCCAACAAAGACAATAAAAAGACTACAGTGCGTTCGGTGTGTGTGTGTGTGTGTAGTGTGTGTGTGTGCGCTGTTTTCACCCATCTGCAGCTCACGCCTTCCTTAATGCAACATTGCTTTTTTTGAGGATGTGATCAGAAGAATGCAATCGTTAGAAATATGACCTTTTTATGGAGTAGTCTTGATGGGAAGATGATTATTCGGTGGAAAGAATAAACTTTGTTGTATCTCTCGCCCTGGCGATCAATCACGTCGGCAGATTTGAGGCTCAGTGTGACACTGGTGAGACACATCTTCTTAAGAGGGATCCTGCTGCACAAGTGACATCTGCGGCCGCTGCATTGTGATCCTTGTGATATAATAGGCCCTCGCAAACAGTGCCATCCTGTGTTTTTCAGAAGATGGGATGAAACATTAATGTTCCCTCTGGGGTAAATGGGTATTTGCAGCAGCACAAAGAAGGATGAGAGATAAGAATTTAACAAATAGAGAGCACTAAAGATGATTCGTAGGTAATTGTTAGAGCGGAACATGCTGGGATTAACACTAAGGATACAAAATAAGGAGACACCGTGTCCTTACCCAGGGATTTACAATTTGGAAGTGTGCAACTGTAGCCATTGCCATTTTTGGTAATACAGACAAAAGAATATATGTTGGGAAAATTAAATTGTGAATGTCTCTCAGAAAAATCGATGAAGTGCCCCTGTGAAAAGGACAGGCTTCACTATTCATCACTGCACTGATGATGTGAAATAAGCTTCTAACACAAAGTGAAAAAGAAAATGCACTAAAGATATACAGTAGGAAACCTAAAATAAAGATACATTGAGTGATTGTACTGCGGTTTACGGTAACCAAACTGTAGAGATTATTCCCTACCAGGCCTTTTTTCCATTAATTACAGCCTTTTAATAAAATAAACTGGAACCCATCTTTTAGGCGGTTAGAATGAAACATGTAAAGATCAATCATTTTGGGGGTTTTAATCAAACGGTATCATAAAAGGAGATGTGTGATACATAGATGAACACTATTAGTGAAAGTAGCCTCTTACAGTCGTGTAATGACCATGCTGCACGCCTGGTGTTTGATCACACAGTTTTTTTAGTGCTTCTACACGTTCATTTGGAAACTCTGGAAAAAAAACAACAACTCCTGTAATGTGTTATGGTTCTTGTAAGTCAGAAACGTCATGCTTGAGTGAGTGAGAATGAACCTCCTTAACATCGTCACCATTAAATGGGAGTCCCTCTTACATGGCCTTGCACTGTTCCCCACCCAAATGTCTGTGAAATACAAAAGCTACTAGATAAATTAGAAAGTTATGTGAAAATGAAGAGTAAAAGGGGAGCCTTCCACCTTCATATCACCAGCCTAACCCCTCAAACAAGATGTGCTCATTCAGGCCCAACTCCTCGAGAAGAGAACATGCACTCCTTGGTTGTTGTACAGAAGGGAACGCGCTGACACACCATGTCAATGATTAAATGATCTGAACACCAACAAAAGAAGCCTTTTGACTTAACTACATACAGCCCAGAAAAATACAACCTTCCTGGGTCACGAAATGTATAAAGGCAGTAAAACACAGCTCCAAAAGAGAGAAAACTACACCAAAAACCTAAAAACAATTATTATAATAACATAATTTTTTTGAATGAAAGGCTGCTCTAGACAGTGAATCTGTGCTCAATACACACAGAGGTTAAAGGTTAAAGCAGCACTTCCACAGCCATCTAACCTTGAACCCGCCATTAAAGGAATGTGCGACCCCTCGAGACGAAGGTTCAAGGGTCCCGCTGTGCCCACAGACATTTAAAGGCTCTTCCTACAGCCAATGGCTGCTGCAGGGAGAGAAAGGAGACATTTGGAATTTGTCTTTACATACTGGTTGATAAAGTCGAGAGGTCAAAACCTGATAACAGACCCCCTTCTTTGGGTCCATAAGTTTGCATTGTTTCTCCACTGATTCTCATCGCCTGTTCTCTTTTCTTTATGCAACCTCTGAGTATTTTTTCTTATCAAAGGGGGAATGGTAAGGAATGTTCCTCTGATCGAGCATGCAACAACTAAGATGATCTCTCTTTATGTTTCGTCATGCTGCCTTGTGTACAAAGGAAAGCTTCCCATCGGGGTGCACGTTTTCAACCTAATGTTTGTCCTGTGTACCAAGATCACAGCGCCGAAGGTGGAACGTTGTTCTTAGAGATTTTTCTGGTCACACAAAGTTCCAATTGTACAGTAAAAAAAAGAAACCTCTGATACAAAGAAAGATAATAGAGGGGAGTTCAAACCCTCTCCCTAGAGGACAGAGAGGAAAGGTAAGCGGATTAATGACGTGATAGACAGATGGACCGGGAGAAGAGAGCAGAGAGAAATATCAGGATATCAGGAAGGTGAACTCTTTTCAGCTAATGGTGTAGCATTTCATCTGAGATATAAATATGCTTTTTCACAAAAGATTCACGATAAATGTAAAGGTTATCCA
The DNA here is from genome assembly GCF_949316345.1 of Pungitius pungitius. Taxonomy (NCBI): domain Eukaryota; kingdom Metazoa; phylum Chordata; class Actinopteri; order Perciformes; family Gasterosteidae; genus Pungitius; species Pungitius pungitius. The sequence continues at coordinate 1,476,723 of NC_084908.1, forward strand.
ATAAATTAATTTAATTGACTTTCGGTGGATACTAACTGTTGTAATAGTACCAGATATTAAATATATGAGAACAACAGTTCCTCTACTCGTTACTCAACATGATCTCATATTTCATATTGTCAGATTGTGTGGCTAAGGGCAGAAGCCCCTAGGGCCTCGTTAATGGTATAAGAAGGTAAGCTGGAGACGTTACATTAAAGGGCTCAGTGCCATTGCATCACGTGACACACCGTAACAAAACGTGACGCATGTCAGGTGACATGAAGCTGACCGTAAAAGATCCGTTTTTAGACAGGGAGAAAAAGTCCTGGGTTTTTAAAGTTAGTATACAAGCCATTTTATTAATATTAGCAAAATACAATATTAGCAAAATAGAGGCTGATAACGGTCTCAATATATTGTTTGTTTTTACTACACCTTTAAGTCAAATTTTCTAGTACATGTCTGCCATGGTACAGTGGGCTGTTTTTCTAGATTGGGCGCGTGTGTGGGAGGCAGTGAGTTCTCCTGTGGATCCACGTGTGTGTGTCCTTTCTTCTCTAATGTTATTTATCTGCTGTGAATTTCCCGCCCAAGCGGCCTCCAGCCTTTTGTAATAGTCTTTACCCGTCGCACAACAACTGGCTCTGTCGCAAAATCTGATGCTAACAGCCGTCTATCTCTGCAATGACGCACCCAACAGCTGAGTTCACATTCAAACGCACACACACACACACACCCTTGTATTTACACAGGGAACAGATGCGTGGCAATATGTCGACAGTTGAGCATAAACTGGGTGTTGTTGTTTTCACATTCCCCCCAGAAGATGTGTGCAAAAGCAACACATGATGAACAGTAGACGAAAGAAAACAACAAAGACAAACAATGGCGTAACTCCAATGGCGTCATTTGGCTCCGTGGAATAAAGAGTCCCTCGAGTCACACACTGACTTGTTACATTGGAAAGGAGGGAGCAGCGTAATGAGCACGTGCTGACAGCAGTGGTGTTACATGTTACACCAACCAAACGAAGCTGGGATTCAGTCAGGAGGCCTGGAGAGGCCGGGGCCCCGCTGTCTATGTGGGCGCGCCCTAAGCCGACTGGGGGCGGAGGCACAGTTCGGGCTAAACCAATCGCGACAGGGCTGTCAGCGCTGTCAGCTGTGCTCATCTCTGTTGCTGACAGTTGTCATTTCAGCAACTGACACGTCCAATCGGCAGGGGAATCTCTACCAGCACCGCCGCCAGTGTCTGGACTCCCAAAGGGGGGGGTGGGGGGGAGGGGGGGGGGGGGGGGGGGTATGCCTCATCTGATCTGACCTTTGCACCTCTAATACTTTGGCTAGTGTTAATAAATCATTGTTAAAAGTTCACAAGTCGCTCCTGGTTGAAGTACGGTGTGGAAGAGGATTCTTTCGGCAGAGGCTGCTTGAAAACCTTCTGTTATATTAAAATAAATAAATAAATAACAGCCACAAGCACACGACGGCATGGCGTTATTTAAGAAGCGTTTTTGAGGGACGGAAGGCGTGAATCCCGATCCCAGGCTGCAAAGTCCTGCCTCACCATCCAACCACCCACATGGGGCGAGGACGACATGAACCCTGAACATAATACAGCTAGCAATTCAGTCTTCCTAAAAAAAATAGTCGCGCGTATATTGATTTCTAGCTCATGGAATAAGTCCAGGAGAGAAAATCCTCTCTTATTATTGTACTCCTTTCGCTGTATTAGGAAAAATACCTTTTAAGAATGAAGATGCTGAGTAGTAACCGACTATTATCAGAACAAGGGGCACCAAGTTTGATCAGAAGATCCTGACCCCCAGCTTCTCTCCTCCACGCTTCAATCTAGGCCACTTATTTCCGAACCCAAACATCTGAGAAAAAAGCAGCACTTTTAATGAGTAGAACATGGCAATCTAACAAATACACAAAGTCACCCGCACAGAGCTTCAGATACGTTATGGATCGTTCCCATAACCGGGGCTTGCTTGCTGTTCGCTTGCCTTCCCTCCCGCTCTTTGTTCTCAATGATTTCCCTGTGTGTCCGATCAATACAGACAGAACAGTGCAGGGCGCCGCTGATTATCCTTGTTGTAGGAAAATGAAGGTGTTATATGTTATATATCAAAAATCCAATCGCAGGGCAACGAATTGCAAGATAATGTGTCATTTTTAGGAAGCATGTATGTTTGATAAAAAAGTAAAGATATTGAGTGGAGGGGGAGATTTGCTGTTCTGTAAGGAACAAATACAAATGTAATAGACAGCGCAGTATTTGCCGTGATCACCGTCGAAAAACATGAAAGGAACGAAGTGATGGAGAGAAACAGAAGATGAAAATGCAATTATTTTATCTCGTGCCAAAATTGCAATCGATCTTGTATCAAGTTGACCCTAAGAAATAAAAAAATAAAAAAGCGAGCTTAAACACCGAAATGCAGGAGTTCTGCTGTTGTTTAATGGGAACTCGTGCAGGAGGGAGAAACTTTTCCCTAAGGCACAGTTCAAAGAGAATGTGGCTCTTTCAAAATTTTAATGATTTCCAATTACTTTGATAGAAACCCAACTTTTTTAATCAGAAAGCAGCTAGGGGCGGGTTTGCTCTCTTGGTTTTTAGAAGCTAATTAGTTGGGTTACTTTGCCTTCCCTCACCGAGCCCAATTCATTTGACTGCTTCAGACACAGAAAACCTGGTTAAATACACTTTGCTCCGAGATGCCTTCAAAAACTGGCATTAGAATGTGGCTTAGTTGATCACATTAATCTTTCTTTCCGGTATTGGAATATTGTAACCTCAATAAAAATGTTAATGTGAAGAATACCTCTCTAATGGGTGGTTTCAAGTCACTGTGGCTATATTGTTGAACCTCTGACTTAGGGCCACTCAAGTATTCAAGATAATGACGGACCATGTGCTTGGAATTCATATTCTTTTACACTCCTTTTCTGTATCCACTAGTGTATAGCGTAGCAGAGCCATGAAAAGTATTGAAGGATTAAAAAGTTAAAATGTGCTGGTGGGGAGGGGAACAAGAACTGGGCCACAGGGTGGATCATTTGTCCAATGCTTCAAGGACTCATAAAAGTCCCCAGGATTCAGGGCTATTAAGACACATTAGCACTTTTGTCATTTAAAGACCAGACAAATGTAAAAAAAATACTTTTGGCCTCACCTTTTAATCAGAAAACCACAGCTGTTCATTCATTATACAGCACATTAGGAATGAAGAAAGCAATATAAAGTACAATGGAGGTGGAGGCTGAAATAAAGTTCTCTCTCATTGCTTTAATCAACGCACACAGAGTCCTTCACTAGCAAGGATGGAGAGAAATGACAAGGACGAAGCAGGGTGCACTTCATTTAGTTTGAAGCATCAATCTCTCTCTCTCTGTGTGTGTGTGTGTGTGTGTGTGTGTGTGTGTGTGTGTGTGTGTGTGTGTGTGTGTGTACCACTCGAGGCCCTTCTGGCTATTCAGTCAGGCTGCTGTTTTACACCTGGGACACCAGATGAAAGGAATTAAACATAATTACCGCCACTAGACACACCAGCAGCAGTGAGGACCCCGACCACCGGGTTTAACAAGAGACCCAAAGGCACAAAGACAGGCCAAGTGAGTCCGTCAAAGCCGCTGCAAGTGGGTGACCGTACTATGGGATCGCGTTCAATGTGGACAGCGGAATACAAGGAAAGAGCACAAACACGCTCTCCTTTGGCTGTGACGGTTTGATCTCACAATGCAAAGCTGAAGGAGTTTAAAATAAATGAAAAATACAAAACTGCCGACGAGTCCAGCGTGTAGCCCGTCTCTCGCCCGATGTTAGCTGGGATTGACTTGAGCCCCCCCCCCCCCCCCCCGTTACCCTCTGAGGATAAGCAGTGGAGAAGATGGATGGATGGATTCTCATTAAGCGTCGTACCCCGAGGGAGTAGTCGTTGAGGGGAGGGAGGGTCAGACACATTCCCAGCGCTGTGAAGTGCTTTGTGTTGATGTTTTTCCACTTGGGGAAAAATAGATGGATAAATCCGTTCTCCCGGGCCAATTAGGGGGGGGTTGAACTGAGGTCTAGTGGTTCTCACCTTCAACAGAGGAACCCTAAACCCCAAAGAAATACCAAATCCTGGAAGAGGTTTGCTGACTTTCCTGAAATCCACGAAACAATTATGAATGTTAGGGAGCAGACTGCAGTGCAATTCACAAAGAAGAACCACATGCAGTTACAGGGAAATAATTAGCTCCTTCACAGTTTGAGGTAACTGAATTGCTTAAGGGGTGTGTCACATATTTTCAGATGGTCACTGCATTGCAGGATGCAATGACAGACAAAAATGAATATTGTTTCCCATCACATTATTTTGGAGAGAAAAGAGAAAGAGGCTTTAAGTTGCACTGCAGCGTAATTGTGCACAGCAACTAGATTAATGGGAAAATGCATTATAGGCCCAAACCGTTATTTAGGGCCCTGCTTGAAAATCGCATAGCCATGACAAAAAAGGTTCCATCCCTGCACTTTAATTGCACTTACTTATAATTATAAACTTATAATGGCTCTTATCTACAGTGTGTTGTAAATCGGCTGTTTCTTCTGGGTTTGCATCCTTATGGTTGAAAAGCACTTTGATAAAAGCGTCAGCTAAATGACATGTAATGTAAGGAGTTATAGGAGGGACCCAGACTGTGACGGAGCGGCCGTCACTGGCTGAATATGCACACACACACACACACACACACACACACACAGGATTGTTACCGGGGGGATACAAGCAACGGGGAGGGTCGCCAACAGGAAATCTGTCAGGGAGAGACTGTGGGGAAGTCCGGTGTGATGCTGAGTGTGATGCTGAGGACAATGTGGCAGCGAGTGTGTGTGAGACAGTGGTTTAAATACTACAGAGAGTAAGTGCAGCAGAGGGGCAGGTGAGGGATTGTGACTGGTGCTCTGAATGAGCTGATTGGGTGAGTGAGGGAAGCTCACTGAGGTCTGTTTGAATAATAATTAAGGTGACACTTGTGAGGTTTTGTCCAGATGTTCAAATATCAGAATATATGTTGCAGGTTATAAGAACCAATAAGAACGATGGCGATAAAGCGAAGGACACATTTTTTTAGATTATTTTAGTTTGGGTCATATCTCCAGAATCTGTGTTGTTTTCTATTTGCATTTAGTAATGTACCAAACTATTTATTTAAATTTTGTATCATATATAAACGCACCACTTACGTTCTTTAAAATGACCCACGGTAAATGATGTATTTTACCATTAAATCTAGACAGATTTGCTTGTTTGCTGTATATCTGTTGCAGAGATGTTTATGTGGTTAGAACAGTAGGGTGCAAATGTCTCCACAGCCACGTCATCCAATTCTCCTCCTGATATTAGGACAATAGAACTTGGGTTTGGAGCGTGAACATTTCGTGTGCATATACTTGTATTGTCTTTCGCGATTAGTTTATTTTAAAAGGCTGCTAACTTTGAACATCCCTCAGAGCCCCACATAAGCAACAAAAAATTACAACTAATTATGGGTACGTCTACGAAAACAATGATGTGTGAATGCACTGTTGTGATTGGAGGGGAGCAGCATCAGGTTTTGTAAGGGCAAAATGAGATGTCGACTGAATTAAGGTTTATCTTATGTGTAAATCAGGCATTAACACTTTTCAGCGTGTGAGTGCCCATGTTTCTTGTACAATGACATATTTTATATCCGGCACCGTATCTTAGTTATTACCCCGAGCCCCCTTTTAAAACATTCTGCCCTGTAATATTCAGCTGGATAGATGGATACATGGAAATAGAGCAAGGGAGTGACAGGGAGGGGAGGAGGAGGGGGGGGGGTCACAGAGCACAAATCCTTCTCCAATGCCCATGCCTGGGAAAGAGCTAACTCTCCCCAAGGAGCCTCCTTATGACCCCCGTACTTGAATAGAGGGGAAGGAAGCACCGAGGGAGGGATGAGGAGATGAAAGCGCGACACGTTGAGTGCTCAGCGGCTTGTATTTATTTTGCCGTGGAGCCAAGCATCAGATGAAGTTGGAGAAATAAAGGTAACTCAACCCCCCCCCCCCCCCCCCCCCCCCCCGAACGGCCACATCGCTTTAAACAAAGGGAGGCATATGAACCCAGTCTTGAGGATTAGAAACCAGAATTAAAACAGAATTCAGATAAAAAAGGATGCAGACTATTGCTGTCATTCTAGCCTTCATCCGTCTGCTTTAGCTGTGGTTGCTTTTGACTTGATTGAAGTTGTGTGTTTTATTGTGTGATTCGAGAACTCATTTTACTGGCACTATTTAAACGTAAACACCTTTTTCTTTTCTTTTGACATGTCAAATGCTTTTAAGTGTGACACTATTCTGTCTATTCTCAAAATGTACAGACAGAAAATTGCGTTGCACCCAAACCACAGCAAGAAAGCAAGAAAATAAGTCACATCCAAAACAAAAAAATATAAATAACAACGAAGAGGTGGGAAGAAGATGACGCCACGGACATGTGGTGTGTATTGTACAACGTTATCAGTAAAGGATGGGGTTGTATCAGAGACAAATGGAAAGGTGGTTAAACAGCCAACAAGTTCGCATTGCAAGAGATAACAAGTCCTCTGATGAATGGAAATCAAGGGGTATCATTAACTTGCAATCAGAGACAGGTGACGCTGACTGGGACGCATAGGGATGTGAGAATGTTCTTTGCTTTCACCAAATCAGGAATGTTGATTCTCATTTCATTTTGAACTAATTATGAAATTAAAGCCGTATTGATTTAAGATTAAAAAAAAGACTTTGCTTTTTCCATCCGTAAATCTAACAAATGATCCATCGATGATATAATTGACTCAATGCCCGTTTTAAATTCGTTGCATCTTCATACTTCTCAGCCCGAGCTTACAGGGAGCAAAGGACGAGTCATCTTATGAAACAGTACGTTCAATTAATCAACTTTTTACGTCTTTTTAATGTTTTCAACTGAGAAGTGCTGCACTCACACGACTGTGGTTTTTGTGGTTGAAGTACTGCCTCGGTCTAACTTATGGAACAACAATAATAATAAAAAGCATCTTTCAGTAAACTGTACCGACTCCAAAAGCTGCTTCAGACAGAGAAACATCCAGGACCAACTTAGTGCAGCTGCTTCCACTATTCTCAGTCTCTTTGTTGCCGCCTACATTTTGTCAATCTTCTCTTCTATTTCCATGTGATTTAGTCAAACAACCTGTCATGGAGGGCTCTCTAAGATGTTTAGATGCGCTGCTCAAAAAGGATGCCAGGCACATCCCTTTTTTTTCCCGTCTGCCCCGCCGGCAGCTCCACGTACGCAGAGTGCAAAGGCAGTTTCAAAAAGGGCCGATCACATCGGAGGCTTTGTAAACGAACGCCGTTGCGCCCGTCGAGCGTTCACCGGGGGGAAGCGGGCCGCTGTGTTCTGTGCAACGCTTCCCAGGTCTAGGTTCGTGTTTTGCATTCATGTCTCTGTCACCTTCTAAGAGACTCCCGGAGCGTTTTTTTTTTTTTCAAACCACAGAAATACAAATATTCACTTCGTCCCTCTCTGGTCACTTTGGGTGGCACATCAAGCATCGTCAAACCTGCCTAAAGCCACTTTTAAGTTTACTCTGGTTGCAGTTTAGCGTATCACACATTTCTTTAAGTAGCATTTGTTTCTGGTCAGGTTGCTTGGTTTGTGTTTTGCCCAAATGTGACCAAACTGTCAAGACAATTTCCATGTATGTACAACAAATTATGGCAATAAACGTTTCCTGATTCCTGATCCTGTATTTTATCAAGTCAGGAACATGCCACGTAACTTCCTGTGTTTCCTTCTTGCTCCTCTCTCCCGTGGTCGCCGCTAAACTGTAAGATAGATCATTAGCTTTAATATGACTTCAATCCGCTCATTACATGTCCCATTTAACCTCGCCGCATAACACTTTACTTTTCATAACGAGACAGAAGAAGAACGGGGAGATGGAGGCAGGGGGAAGAAATGCTCATGTGGGAAGATCTGGATTCTAGACAGAGTGACAAAGACAAATGTGTGTGTGTGTGTGTGTGTGTGTGTGTGTGTGTGTGTGTGTGTGTGTGTGTGTGTGTGTGTGTGTGTGTGTGTGAATAAAAGAGTAAGTCAACAACAGAGTCAAGTAGTGAGGAGATGAGAACAAAGATACCAGGAGAAAAAGGAGCCAGATGGAAAGATAGAAGTTTCCCAGCAGAAAGGGATTTATTAACCTTGGTTCAATAACGTGGCAGTGAATAAAGAAAGAAGAAGATAAACTTAATCTTAAAAAAACATCTAATAAACCTCAAATTTAAAGAGAAGTCCTCATGCTAATGACAGGGCTTCTTTCCTTACCATTAAACAGCTAATGACTGCCAACAGACACAGGGAGGCATCTGAAGCATGTGGTCGTCTGTCTATCAGTGTTGTTTGTTTTTATTCACCCTGCTCCATGTGAGGTCAGTGCATCGTGTGTGTGTGTGTGTGTGTGTGTGTGTGTGTGTGTGTGTGTAGCTCCGTCTCTTGCTGATCTTGATGTACCTACATGCATATTGCCCTGACACAGCTGTTGTTGGGGTGATAAGTGGTCACACATGTTCTTTGCAGGTGTGCCTTTGATGGGCGTGTCAGTACATCCGTTTCATGTTGTGATGTGCTTTGCGTGTGCGCATCGTTAATTTAATATTTTTTTTTATTTTTTATAACTCCCCAGAAACGTTCATGTTAGGGGGCGGTCTAATGCAGACGGACGATGTCATGCGTCGGTACCAACATTCTGGGGTGCTTCCCATTTCCGTTTCTCTCCCTCGCGGCGGGCTTCCTCCCCTTCCTTATCTCCACCGACCCGTCCTCTGACCCAATGTTCTCGCTCCCCCCCCCCCCCCCCCCCCACAGTAACCTTTCCTCCTCACCGAACTCCACGACTCTCCTTCACTTCTCGGTTTCCTTTCATCTCTCAGCAGTACTTTTCCCCTACCGCCGATTTTTGATTCGCTTTCAAGCATTCTTTTGTATCTCCATTTCATACCTCTGCGCCCAATGATGATCATTTCCTCTCTCAATCTATTTAACACAAAGTTTTCTTTTCTTATAAGGTAATCGCTTGGAATAATCTAGAAGAAGAAAAGAAAGGACAATACTGGAGGAAAAGAACACCTTGTACGAACCCAGGATTTGGCAATTAGAGGTGTAGGATCAATGGGCAAACAGGGCACCCCTTAACCTCATCTTCCATACCCTTGTTGGACTCTTCATTGAGCGATGCTAGGAGGGTAATACGAAAGACAGAAGTGGGAATACAGGCAAACCAAAAATGTGGGAACACAAAGGGGGGGGGTTATTGGTTTAGGCAGTACTAACTGAGAACTACTATTTTAAATGTTTAAGATGTTTAAGGCAAAGCTTGGTGCGACTGATAGCGCAGCTGTCAAACCTGATGCATGATTGAATAAAATAATGAAAGGCTTAAGAAATCAGGACAACAGCACAATTTGTGTTGGTGTCATGTGGTGTCATCACTGAACGTTTTCTCACAGAATCGGATGAAAAAACCAACTAATTATCACGTTTTTAGTTGACAGGTGATCCTTTCATTTTGTTCAGTATCTTAATTTCGTCCCTATTTATGACCACAAAAGTATGAACTGGGGCTATTTTTGCATCCCGCCGAATTCTTTCATATTTTCTAGATCCCATTATGTGCTGTTGCTGCTTGCTCTGGTCTGGTTGAATCTATTCTTCTACACACTTACGTGGCCTCCTCCTGAACTCTTTCCCTCAGTCACCCTCTGCCCAGCTGTCTTTTTTTTTCTTCTCTCAAGCTTTTGATTGTCCTCTTCATCACCCTTACTCCCGCCCTGCTTACTCTCCCTCTATCCAGTCAATTATATCCCTTCCTCGCCTCCTTACTTTTTCCTCTTGTGCGCAGCATTTCAGGCCTCTTGGTTTCCTCCATCAGTTAGTCAGCTTCTCCTCTCCGCCTCCTTTCCTTCCTCCCTGTTTATCTTTTCCTCCTAAGCTAAAAGGAACCCTACATGTGCATGAGAGACATGAACCCAGAACATGCTTCAGAAGAGGCGATGTGGAGAGGAAACCTTTTTTAGCTGATGTGACCCAACCTATTCAAGTAAAACCAACCAGACCTTTCTTTTTTTTGTTGTTGTTCTACTGTGAAAATGTAACCAAGACTGTTTAAATCAAGTGGGTCTGATGTAAACCTGTTCCTGATAGAATCTCAAATACATATGAGATCAACCCTTGTGGTGAATAGCAGATAGCAATCATATACCGCGGACTACACGAGTCCAAGTTCATGTATCGTTTGAGGACTCCACTCATACACTGAGGACCAGAGCACCATTGCTCCCTCTGTCAGTGAGCTGATTATAACACTAAAGCACTGCACCACCGGACTGACAAGCTGAGTCACATTTCGACTCAAATAACATTCCTTCTCCCCAAACTGTCATTTGTTGGTGTTCCGATCTAAGAAATTACCCATAAAAAAACACACACACCAAATAAATATTCTACAGCAAAACAACAAGGGGCGTTTGAAGCGAGCCAATGACTGAGCCCTCGTAATGTGAGAACTTACTTTAGGTCTTGGAACGGTTCTGCCCTCACGTGTGACGTCTCTACAGAATGGCTGAACACCACGCCTTCATTCCCTGTGGAGAGAGTGGATGAAACATGTCAATGTGTATTATTACACATTACATTGTACCTTATTGGGGGGGTTGGGGCTGCCACTTAAACTGCACGTCACAAGTATTTCTACCGCAATGCAAGATTCAATGATGACATTCTGTCTATCACTGGAACTCAGTGTTTACTCTATTTATTTTAGAAGCAATCCAATTAAATGCTCATTCTCCAGCTAATTTATTTGAAACAAGCTCATAACTACAAATCAATCATTCTTTTTTTTTGCCGATTCTGTTTCAGATTTTCCTCCCCACCAGAGAGACATTTTACTAATGCAGAACAGTTTGCTTGCAGTGTGCACAGAACTGTTGGAAGAACAGGTTTCCTCTGATTTACTGCAGTGTTTAACCCTCCTGTGTGCAGCAAGCGCCTCTGCTTTAGCCTGCAGCCCTGAACAGATGCTGAGGGGGAAGTGCTGGTCAGGCCCCCCCCCCCTCCCGCTGGGGCCGCAGAAAGCGCGTTAGCACATCGGCGCCGCAGAGAGAGACCTGTGCCGGGGATCAAAGGTGCATCTAAGGACGCATTGGTTGAAACTCCCGGCGAACAATGTTTGTCTGTGCCACTGCCGGCGGAAGGAAAAGGGAGGAAAACAAGCCCCCGGTTCTGTTGACAATAGAGAAGTTGTCAGTTTAAGGTCCGTGTGTTGCTTTGCCGCCGCACAATGATGTTTCTCACTTTGACGAGCGTCTCGCCGGATGTTTGTTGTAGCTCCTGACTGCGTTCCCTTCGGTCTTAGATGCTGTACACGTCATGTTCATGAATTGCCACCGGGGGCACCGTTCTTCAAGATCCTAACTTGGGTTTAGTTTCACAGGTGGAAATCACTAGTAAGTAGGTTTTGTGAGATATGAAGATATCAGAAATTGAAGAATTAAATGTTTCCATCACCTGCCTTTAAATATAGCTTGTTAAATGTAGTTGTTGCTCTATACTGTCTCCCCGCAGTATGAAAATATCCCCAAAGGCAACAAACTCGCTATGCGGGCCCGTAAGCCGTCGGTTTAAAGATTAAAGTAAAGTTGTCTACAAACACACACACAGTGGAGGAGAGGCAGGAATACAGCATACTCTGTATGTATCTATAGCTTTACCACAATGCACTGTTTATTGCTAGTATGTTTGGTACAGCCTCGCGATGATGTCTCATCTATCAGTGACATATCTGGACGCGGAAGTCATTTCATTTCCGTTCCAACGTTGTGGGTGGCGGAGAAAAAAAACTTCTCACCCTCCTATGAAAGTCCTTTCCAATTCATCTGTACAAGGCAAGATAATTCCTTAAATCAAAGCGCTTATATAGCTAGTATTAAAAGTAAAGTAACAAGCAACGTGTATCCGCTCAGTGGCACTTAGGTGCTAACGAATGTGTTCTCTTCTTGATAAGAAAATCCAAACAAGGAAGTAGTTGGGACACAGAGTTGCAGCCTGCGTCTTAATCTTGCCTGCACCGTTGGCACATTGCTGCACATCTTGGCAGAATACCACAACCACTTGCGTCACCAATATGCAAGCATGCGCGTCCTTGTGCACATGAGTAGGAGATTAAAGAAAAAATGCTCTGCAGCGTTACCAGTGGTCGAAAAACTCCCTCGTGAACCTTTTAAAAGAAGAACAAAACTTTACTTATAAACGCCGCCACGCTGGTCATTCTGTGCGTCCACCTACCTGTGACCCTCAGTTTCTCGGTGCCGATGCTGATCTCATCTTCATCTGCAGAGAACAGAATTCTCTCTCCATCTGTGCTCCTCACCTCAAACCTCTGACACTGAGCCTCGACCATTTCTGAACCTGCAGAAGATGAGAGAGAGATTTACTCGGAGCATCGTCACGCACATAAAATGGGCCGCCTGGAAAAACGTTTCTACTTGAAGCTCCTTTCAGAACCATTAGCCCACAAACGTTTACCTTGAGGGAGGCCGGGGGAATTTGAACTCTTAAACCCTGCGTCTCGAAATGTGGTCACCAGTGCAATGGGAGTACAAATACTGGGATCTCTGCCGATGGAGTATGTGGTCATTAGGAGCACCGAGGAAAGACACAAAGCACAGCACGGGACAAGCTGTTTGAGGGACTTTATTGTTGGCGCGTGGAGGTTGGTGAGCCCCCTGTAAAATTTGTCCATTTAGTTCAATTGTGTTTGTCGTTTTGCCTGCAGGACAAAACAAAAGACAATCGAGGTGTGAGAGAAAATATTTAGTAAAAATCGTAAAGTTTCACCCCATGTTGCAGTAGTCATTGTGAATGAATACAGATAAAGCAACTGACAAAACATCCTAAATCAATAGTCTGCCTTTCAAAGTGACATGAAAAAAACAAGATGCAATCAAGGAAAAAAGCTGCAAAATTACCAAAAGAGGTCTTGATGGCAGTTTTCTCATTTAGGGATGTTTTCGGGCTGCCATGGCGACGCTCTGAGCCCAAAGAGAAGTACCATTCTCCCGTTACCCCTTTCTTTACTGCCTGGGCTCCAGGCTATTAGGAATGTCAATTAGGAACCCAGAGGGCCTTGTCATTAATAATAGAAACTTTATTAGCAACCATCGATTTGGGATTAAGCTCTTTCTCTCATCCCTGTCGCTCTCTCCCTCTCCATCTTCCACCCTTAAGCCAACAACTACGTGAAAAAGCAATTGAGACTAGTGCTGTAAAAGAAACACCAAAAAGCCACATGTGACATTCATGTTACAGACGTAGGGTAGAGTTGTTAGTTTGACAGATGGGGACGGGGGGGGGTTATGTACAGAGATGAATGAGAAAAATAAAAAAGGTTGTAAAAATGAAGTGAAACTGGTTTAATTGGCAGTAGTACAGTGCTGGTAGGGGGCTCTGAGGTGTAGTTTGTTCTGTTTGAACATGGGTGCAGGGAAGCACATTTCCAGAGTTCATTCTTATTTACAGATTTCTTTTCCTTCTTGTCGTCTTATTAGAGGTGTGCACCGGATTCTGAAACAGCAGGAGACAGGGTGCACCTTCCATGACAGTCACAACTGGAAAAATGTGGTCCTTAAGTGAAGGTAAAGGTGTTTTATATATCTGACAATATGACTGTATACATCAACTGTAGAAAAAGAAGCGTAGCATCGCTAAAAGAGGTAATAGAACACATGATTCGTAATGTAAGGACTATTTGCAGAACGAGACGACTGCTGATGAAACAATCTGTTCTTTAACTACAGCATTATAACTCAATCTCCTCTTTGCACTGGGGCTGTAACGTGCAATTACTTTAGAATTGTGGCTACGGCTTTAGTGCCAAACTGAAATGAACCTGGGAAGAAAGAAAATGTTTAATGAGATGAACAGAAAGCGATTTGGTGCTCTGTATGTGTGTGCACTCACACCAGCAGCAACAAAATGAGACAATGTGGCCAGAAGTCATTTGTTTTATGGCGGAAACATTTCCGCTGAGCAGTTTTCCTTCATGCAAATGAAGAATGATGCGGTGTGGGAATGAAAAATCAAGCGATAAACTTGTACCCTTTATGTTTTTTTAATGCTGTAAAACTTGTTTTGAGTTAAGTTCAAGAGAGATGTGTCTGTCAGTAAATCCTTGAAGCTGGAAGTGAAATAAAGGCTTATTATAGCCACAGTCGGGGGAAGGAAATGTTTCTTTTGAACGACTGTTAACACTGACAGACATTGAGAATTATGGAGCATAAAAGCAGGGGACATCGAGGCTCTGTGCAGTTTGAAATGACACAACGCCACTGTACAGACTTTGAGGTTCGTCCAAGCTATCTGATCATTTTGGCTTAATCTTGTCAGTGATCTGCAGGTAGCTAATGGTAACACTGTGTGAATTAAGTGCTTCGGGGTCAATTAATTTGCCCTTGCAAATTTCTCTCCCACTGACACCACCTAAGTAATTCTGCTGTCGCCAATAACAACAGGACTCCTCATTAGGCAAGACATGCTAATTGATGCACTAATTTAAATAATCACTTCCTGATGCACCGATTTAAATCCTCACTTCCTGACGGGATCGCCTCACTTGTCACAAGTGCCGCCCTCAGCAAGACCGTTACGTAAGGACACAGCTTTAATATCTCAACGCTGAAGGAGAAGAGAGGATCATTATCACATCAGAGCGTGCAACAGATGTCCCGCGTTTAGATCTCAACCTGGTGACACCTGAAGCTTGTGACATGAACACGATGCAGATATCATAAGCATTTGTGTGTTCTCCCCATGTGTACTGTTTATTACAGCTTTAAAACACCAACGATGTGTGATAACGAATGCATGCTACGCTCACATCATGCTGCTGTCACGTGTTGGTTTTTCTGCTCATCATTGTTGACACAAAACCACGGTTGCAACTCCACGCACATCCCTGCTTATTAATACAGTTATTTTTTGACTTTGAGGTCAAGTATTTTTCCACGGATGTATCACGGGGTGTGGAACTTCTTTTCCTCAACAAACTTTATCCCAGGTTTTTGAAGTGAATATATGCATTAAAAGTGAAATATGCATTATGTCAGCAGGATTGCACTTTTTTCCTACTTCAATGGGATTCTGCAATTCATATTTTTGGTGAATTAAAAGAAGACATTAAAATTGTGCTTCTGGAACCTTTTTTCTTGACTGAACATTAAAGCACTGAGGCCATAAAAACGTTATATGGGTCTGCTGTCCTGATTTTATTATTCAAGAGTGGGAATTAGGTGACACTTTAATTAGAAGGCTTTGGGGGATAGGTACAAAGTACAGTGGGGCTCAGCCAAGTAAACAGTGTATGCATGGTGGTCGAGATCACATCAGATCAGCTTTATTGGCCCTATGCTTACCATACATGGGGTTTTTCCTTTACTCTCCACACTGTACATACTGTTTTATCATTTGAATAAACCAGAATAATATAAACCAAAACAGAGAAGGTACAAGAGAGCTGCTGAATTTGACTACAAATCAGCTTGGATGTGCTTTGTGATTGGGCCTCCACAGCAGCCACACCTTTCATCTGTATCCCACATGCCTGCAGATGAGCGTTCACAAGAGTGGGGAAAAATAGTGTGTGTGTGACTCTCTTGTGAATATGAATACATTGCCGAGCTAAGAAACGTTTTTCAATTAGGCCGTTTAAGTGCTTTCGCATGGTGGAGCTTTGTGTGGATTACTCTGCTTTTCCTGAGGTTAGAATTCTGGCGACATGCTAAATGTAGCATTAAGGCGTTAAAATAAAATATGAGGTTGCATAATTCAAACTTGAATGCCCTTGCATTGTGACATGCAGATTTGATCACTGTTTTTAACATTTTTCTTGCTGTGTTGAATGCTTGGCTGGATCTGGCCATTGGCTGAATCACTTCTCACCCTTTACGAATTGGAGCGCCGCCTGAAGTTTCCGGGCCAATGCCATTCCACAGATACAAATGTCTACACAAAAAGGTTTGGGGCTGCAATGCTGCAATGCTCATCAACCCGTGCATACACAAACGTACCTTTTTGACTGACGTGACCACACATTCGTTTATGCATACCATATGTGCATATTTGTGTGTTTATTAATGACAATGCATTCAAAAGCAATAAAGCAGAAACTGTTTATATTTTGGGAACGGACAGAAAACAATACTGTGACTGTGCTCATCTTGTATATCATTTTACAATGTAAAAAGTAGTAAAAAGTTAATGTGTTAATTGATGCGATTGCTGTGGCCGAGATTAATGGGATAAAAAAAACGCAATAAACGCAACTTTGTTTACTTGTGGGTGAGTTACAGTCGGACCACTAGCTGCTATGCTGAGCTAGCTGCTAGGCTACTTCGATATCAACATCTACCCCGTGTCCCCAGAAGGCCGTGGTGCCTAAACGTGGGGAGAGAGTTTGCACCTCAAACGCAGCCGTTAACATGGTGGAGAGCTGAGAGCAAAGTGCACGAGGACAGCAGGGGAGATGATCACATGTGTGTAGTTTTGCAAAATGCAATTAAAGCAAGGTGTCTAAAATACAGACTTTCGGAAATTATTTCTCAATTATATATAAGATTCAGTCTAAAGAAAGAAAAACTTTTAGTTGCAAAATGAAAATGTGAGATTAGTAAAACACTTTTAGATATTTTGTAAAATATCATTGCAAAACGTCATTGCAATGTTCAACAACATGGATGTTAGAGGTGGAGAAAATGTGTTGTGCCTTTTGTTGTATTTTTAGAGCTAACCTGTACAAGCCAATGACAAACATGTTTCCATGTCAGGTTAATCACATTGGCTTCACTGGAATTCACTCACTAAACTTCCTGATTAGTTATTCAAACATGAAGCGGCTCACCAGAGGATTAAGATGAGCATTCTGTAGAGTGAGTCAAGCTGATATGCTTGTCAGTTCCTCTCCTGTCTAGAATGTCAAATGCAATAAGTATTCAAAAGCCCACTGGGCTCCTTGTGATCTGCAGGGGAAAATGTTCCTAAAGGGTGAATTGAGAAAACCACATGACGCATATGTGGAAACTGTAATGAAACGTTGAATGGAATGTTTATATCCGTCCTCTTTTGTAATAGATGACATTTCATTAGTAAATTGTTGTGCATGAATTTTATGACTAGTTTGTGCGACCTTGCAATTGAGCAAGGACACCGACAAATTAAAAAAAGCATTGCTTCATCAGGGTGAAGGAGTATGGCATCCCAAAGCAAACATCTATAGTCAAGTGCACAAAATGTTTTTTTTTTTTTTATGTTCACTATTTTGAAAATGATCCGTTTTTCTAAATTCCCTCACAGACTCTCACAAATCCATCTACCAAGTGACGTCAGTTAAGTCCCTGAGGGTTCAGGGTTGACACAGGATTGGATTCATGCCACACAGCTGATGAAGGCTGGTTTTTGTGGAGATTATTGTGCTGAACAAAACCACATCAGTAACATACATGATGATGTTTTCCTCACAAAACCTATTTTTCTTTTAAGTGAACACGTGTGATCACTTGATGAGCCACATTGTGCGGACTAGTCCCCCAAAAGAGTCTTTACTGGCATTTTTTGCCACTGTAGTACCATTTGACTGTGTAATGCAGAGAATTGCATTTATTTCTCTTAAAAACTTGCAAAAAAACATTATTTTTTAATATAAATGATTTCTTTCTCATTTATTAGACAATGTGTTCTTACTCCAATACTTAACATGTATGTCTTGGGAAGTTTTCTCCCTGACATTTGTTAAATGCGTACTTTTATAACAGTAAAATAGCCCACAGTATGAACCGTAGACTCAGACTTGTGTAGTAAGTGTTGGTGTATAAAATTGCAGTAAATTGAGTTGTTTCCATTACTTTTAGACCCTGGTATTTGCATATTGCACCGACAAAAAACACATTGCATTCAGCTGCCACGCTATTGCTAACTACAGCTTTAGAAAATAAGGCTTCAGGCCACGCGTGTGTCGCATTGCAGACATCAGAAACAAGAGAGTGGCTCGCGGTCAGAACGTCAACCACCGCCTTCCCCCATCCATCAGACGCACAACACACACACACACACACACACAGAAAAAACTTATGAACCAACTAACTGAACATGAGTTGACTGGAGCCACTGTAACTTTGGTAGATAAGTGCTGCAGAGCATGTTTCACTCGGTTTGTCCACTTGAAAGTAAACAGCATGGCAGTGATGCAACAGCAGGAAACAAGAAGGTTGCCGTGTCATTGTGTTTCCGAACATCAAACCCACAACACGCCTTTAATCTCCTCAAGGCGTCTGTCCAAATACACATAAAGAAGACCATAAAAATGTTTGAAATGGAATAGCGGGACATGCTGAGTAAAAATGCTCCTCCTAATTCAACTTTTGATTTTGTCAACAGGTGGGAAGGTTAGATTCATGCACCGAGGGACAACAAATCATTTGTTTTGAGTTGATTACAGTCATTAATATGGTAAGGGAGGATGGAAGGAGACAGGGGAAGAGACAAATGAGCGCTGTTTGTCATCTGCATTAATCAACCTGATCTCTGGAGTAAGGGGCCGTGTGATGGAGGGAAGACGAGGAGACAGGTAAAGGTTGTGGCATGCAGCTCCACACGTAAATACGCAGATTAAAGCCCCAAAACCCAAGCAAATAACCTCTGTTAGCGTTCACACAGACACCGGACTATGAGCCGCCACCTCCCCCCCCCCCGCTTTGAACCCTGCGGCTTATGCAGCTAATGGATCGTTTTTTTAGGGGCTAACGCGCATCATATTCAAACACTCGGCATGAAGTGACATGAAAAGGAATAAAAGCAGATGGCCCCAACTTGAAAATGTTGTTGAAGACTGGGTGAACACAAGGGTGGGACCACGCATTCTTTCGGGGGGTCGTGTGTCCCCCCCAAACATTGAGAAAATATTCATCTTCCTCCACCCAATATACAGCAGAAAATATGTATAATATATGTTCTCCTTTCCAAAAACACTGTTCTGCTGCTCTGGAATCTTTTATCATCAAGTGTAAACCCTTTTACCCCCCCCCCCCTGTGAGTTGGCTTCATTCTTCCTGGTTGGTGTTTACATTACATTTACACCAGATACGGACCAACCCGGACTCTTTGGTTATTGTCCTTCGGGACTTTGACAAAGGAAACTCGGCCATGAACTTCTTAAGTACAAACAATTTATTAAATGTCCAACTAGAGAGGAGAACACGCTGGATCACTGTTACACCATACCTGCCCACACCAGCCCAATGCCCGCTATAAAAAACTATTATGGGGAAGGGTATTCATTTGGACCCCCCCCCCCCCCCCCCCCCGCCCAATGTCAAAAACCATGGTTACGCCGTTGGGGGAAACCACCGCCGTTTTTCTGCAGTGTTTCTGCAGGTTTGAAAAATCCTTTTTTCCTGGTGATTGAAAATAAAAAACTCTTTCTGTGTATCATCCTTCTGTGTACACGTTACAATGTGGACACCTGCGGCTTATAGACAGGTGCGGCTTTTATATGCACAGATTTTTTTTTTCTTCCTTCTAAATACAGGTGTGCTCCATAGCCCGCTAATTACAGTAGTGATGTTTTGCCATTTGAAAACCTACTTTCAATGAAAACCTTATATGTTATGCTACATTTAATTCAATTACCTTTTTACGTTAGAAACTATGGGATTACTTTGCTGAACCACACACGATCCTCTTATACTATGACATGAACTCAGAAAAAAGACATTAAAAGGAAATTAAACACATGCATAGTAGAGGATTAAGTTCTAGAACTTATGGCCAAGTTGTATCTGACCTTCCAGGCTTTGCTATGACTCACAATGCCAGTCAAAAGTTGGGACACACTTTCTCATTCCACACAATGAGAAAGTGTGTCCAAACATTCGACTGGTACTGTACATGCTTCTGGTAATCGGATGAACATCCTGAAGTCATAGCAAACGTAAGCAGCAGGAGATAAAACATCTTGCATCTACATACGAGTTAGTGAGCCGTGACAGATACTTTATTAATTGATCTTTTCTGTTTGCAATAAAAGCCGAGTGTGGACCTACAGGAGCGGCTTGTGGGCATCAAATGGCTTCTGCAGAGCACAGATGATGTGTGACTTCACTTACTGCATAAATGTTCCTTGCACTCTTCTATTAGCCGGAAACTTGAAATTAAAAAGAGTGACTTTACATATTCCACTATTTGCAGATACACCCTCCCTGGGGATATCAGCCCAGTTCGTACAATGTAAAAGTTACAAGGCAGAAGTGCCTCGGGGAATGAGGTGGTGCACATTGAGTGAGAGTCTGGAAGGCAGTGATTGGGCCTTCTAGCCTTTTATCTAAAATGCACACAGTTATAAATGTTTGCTCTCTAAACGCGCCTGGAGGAATACTGAGTCACTGCTCTGACCTTGGGGCACATTCTTCAACCACGGCGCACTCTGAATTATTCATGTTTTCTTTCACATAGACAATGCAACGCTAATAGACATTGTTTGTTTGCCCCACAGAACGCATTTTGACAGCTTGCAATATTATTGGTTGTAATAATATTTCTAGCAGGACATACTAATAAAAAACCCTTTGGATTTGCCTTTGGGGCAGTTTGGTTGCAAATGTAAGAACCCAACCACCTTTGTTCCTACCTGGGAGGCGAGGAAGACTGACAGTACATTGTTTTATGGCAAACCATTAAAGGGATGTGTTCTGCTATCCATGCAATAAACATCCCATGCTCATAAAGGCACATAAAGTTGTCCTTATTGCCTGAAGGAGACGGTGTTCTTCTTTGACTTCTTTTTGTGATTTTATTAAACACAGGAAAAAAAAAACAGATGGTTATTGCACAGCCGTGTAACCCCCACCTAATGCGTACACAGTAAACATAATGGTGTAGCTTTTGAAACGTTCATTCAGTTATAATTAAATCAAAATATAAAACCATTCGACAAAATAAGGGGAGGTCTTACAACATAATGCAATCCAATAAAACAACACTACATATTTTCACAAACACATTTATTTATGCCTCTATAGGCGAGTTGCACCATGACTTCCCATCTGTCTGTTATTTTGAGTCCATGACTCAACTGTTTTTTTAATAGGACGCGTGAAATATCTTTAAAAAAAAAATCAACCCCAATCCACATGAAAGTGGTTCGATTCCCAACCTGCTCCATTAAAAGAGGCAACGCATGTGCGGAAACGCTCTCTACCTGAAGGAAGGAATTCTCATGCTTAAGATGTGTCAATCAATTATTGTGTCCAACCGTCAGCCAACGGCGTGGAGCCCGTGGTTCACCGGTGGAGACGGATTACTTCACGTGGTCCATTAAACCCGTTCCTCGCGGGCAAACATAGCCGCACGTGAACAGGCCCATCTGCCGTAATGCAGCCAAAGCCGTGTACAGACAATTAGCCTAAGTGCAATTAAAGTGCAATCATAAGTATAAATGACGACAATAGCAGTAAATCCATGCCTTTTATTGAGTCCTCGGTGACCCTTTAAGTTTATCCCGGTTTGTTAATGCTCAGTTCTATGTGTTTTTAATTGCCTCATTAAAACCATTGATTTGATCACAGAGGCAAAATAAAATGAGGAGGACGTGCCGTCTGAGCTCCGCTGATTGGATGAGGCGCGGAGATAAAACGACCACCAAGTATCTCCGTGATTCTCAGCGAGCCAAATCAAGCCGGGAAGATCTCACTCCAGCTGAAAATGTGATCACCGCGAAATAGGATTGTTATGTACATCATTTGTTTCTCAGAGGGGGGATTTTGCAAAGATGTAGATTCATAATTAGACTTAGTGTAATGGAACAATTGAACTTTATGGAAGTACTCACTCCGCACACTAATCAGAAAACAATTTTAGCAGACATTCGACTGTTTAAGTGCCAGAGCCACGGCGTGTTTCTGATGGGTGAGAACAGAATGGGATTACAATCGCTACATTCTTACATTTCTACGGATAGAAATCCACGAATCCACCCACGAAACCTCTTATCGGCAAAAACACACGAGCAGAGCTGTGCATAAGCAAATAGGGGTACCCGTAGAAATAGTGGTACCCTAAAGTGATACCGTTATCAATTGGTGACTGATTGATCACTGTTTGTTTCTACTTCATTATGTGCCCATTATGTAAATGAGTCAGTACTTTGTATGCCCTCAATGTATGTACTTTGATGCAGTTGGTACTGGCTTGTTACAGAGGTTTGGAGTGCCGATTCCCAGCCCAACAGATGACGGACCTTCTCCTGCTCCACTCCACTTTTACCAGAAATCAGTGACCATCTATTACTCTTCTTGGCCTTTGCCTTTCAGTCCCTTAATGTCGCTGCTTTGATAATGCGCTTTCCGAGCTACATCGGGCCGATTGCCCAAGAAATGAAGTGACTGATTCCTCCGAGATAAAAGGGAACACAATTAGTGTAAGAAGGTAGAGATAACGAAGTAAAGCCTGAGTATACGAGAAGGTAACAAGGTCAGTGTAGAATTCATTGGTTTAATAAGAGACGAGTTCCAAGCGTGATTAAAAAAGGGGGCAGTGGAAGGTAAAAACAGGATGAAGAAAGAGAGGATAAGAAGCAAAATATTAGGAAAAGGGAAAAAGGAGGGAGCGAGGGAAAGGTTAAGTGTTGAAAGTCGTTTTTAAAAGTTGGAGTTGTTGCTTTAATGGCGTGTTTGAGGTACGACCCTTTGTCTTTCACCTCCCAATTCTTATTTGAAAATGTACTGTGTGCAGAATCATCCACAAGCGCCTGCAAAATACTAATAAAATTGGCTTCTACACTCTACACACTTTTATATATATATTTATATAAAATAAAAATAAACTGTCCCCATTAAAATAACACACTCATACACAAGGGTAATGAGTCCCAGCGATGCCTCTCCTGCTAGAGGAGACCGGGCTTCATTATCAGCACCGTGCACTTAGTAAAAATGAAAAGTCAATAAGACAGCGAGAACACCAACACTTTACCCACTGTAACGACAGACACACAGGTGAAGCAGCTGTGTGTGGGAAATGAGCTGATTGGTTTAAGCCTTTATCAATATCTCGCTGTGCATCTTCACCTGTAAAGGGGGGGGGGGGTTGTTTCCTTTGCCTTCTATACAGTAAAAGCAGACGTTTGCAAAGCAGACATTTACCTATTAAAATGAAAGCTGCAAGTAGCGACAAACGGGTGGAGGGTACTGCAACACGCCTGCAAGTGGAAGTGGGACGCTGTAAGTTATGCTTCGCAAAACAGCCCACCACCTCCTGTGTCCACTGTGTGGCGCTAGACTGCACATGTGCATGACGTCGCTCCAGACCAGAGGAAGCTTTGGAGAATGTCCTTTCGAGAGGTGAATTCGCATGAGACCTAAAACGAGGAAATTCCTTTCTCCTGTCACGGTAATAATCGCACAGCATGCGGCAGTTTTTCCCAGTGACCGCACCGCCTCTGACGCTGAGGCATCATCGCCGAGGCGGGCGGCGAGGGCGGGCGGGCGGGCGGGCGGGAGGGAATGCCTTCAAAACTCCAAGTTCACTCATCATCTTTATGGTCGGCCATTCAGAAGACAAAGATGACAGGTTCTCACTCACATTAACGAGCTGACAGCCAAGGAGGGGATTGGAGGAGGAATGAGGGGGATGAAGGAAGGAGAGAGAGCAATAAAACTGGGAAGGGGGGAGGGGGGAGGGGGGGGGGGGGGGTCAAGGCTAACACATGTAGGCTACTCAGACCCTCTCTGTTGATAGATGGGCCCCTTAGGGGGACACAAGGTAAACAGAGGCCTAGAGGAAAGTGGAAAGGTGTGACACACACTCCCTAAACAAGTCACTTTAATCATCACAAAGGAGAGCTGGTTTTCCGGCTCGGAAGCTACTAAAAAAAAATCAACATCCATCAGCAGGGCCTCATATTATATTCCTTTTTTTCTTCGGTCACCCTGGCAGGTGTAGCAGCCAATCCATCAACGCAGATCCTATTTGGATCTACCCGTTCTAATTTGGGAATTGCTTTTTTTTTGTGCAAAATAATGTTATCTATTGTCTAAATATGAGGAAAACCCCGTGGTGGCAGGTGACCTGAAACTGTCACCTGCCACAGCCAACATTTACCCGGCAGGTGAGGTGGGCTTTTCAAGCTGTCTCCCTAACAAAAACATGTATATAGATCTATTTTAATTTGATCTAATTAATCGTTTTGACCTGAAAAACCTTAAAATAGTATATTGATCTTTTTTTGTACCAGATTAAGAGCTTTTAACACACTGCCGTCTCTCTCTCTCTCTTTCCTCTGTTTCTGTGTGGCTGGAATGAACTCTTTCCACAGTAAACCCTGGATGTGGTAGGTGGATGCGTTCCATACAACTGGCCGTGTTGTGTTCCCGTTACGCACGCTGCAGGACCAGCTGCTGCTGCTCTACCACTAGATCAAGAGGTGAACTCTAATGAGGGGTTTATTCAGGTGGAACTTGTGCTAAGTGTCTCGTGAGGAGGATCAACCGTCTTACTTTCAGGTCTTCCGTATGTCCTCGTGAGAATACTGAAGAAAGAGAGCGGGGAGGAGTGTGTGTGTGTTTTTCTATTTGTGTGCGTGTCAAATGTGCTACTGCGTCAACACAAAGGCATCAAGAGGCAGCAGCAGGTTTCCGGTACCCAACATACGAAGGCCCTCAGGAAGATCCATTCTTCTGCAGTGCATCCCACCAGACCGCCGCTGAGGTCTTTTGTGTGTGTGTGTGTGTGTGTCTGGGAAATCTCCACCCAAAGATGTGGCTGATGTGTGAGAATGTGAGTGTGTGACAGATGGTAAGGACCTGTGTGTGTGTGTCTTGTTTACAGTGTGTGTGCATTAATGTGTGACTCAAAGGGAGAATCACCAAAACACTTGAGCATCTAGGTAGCGTAACAGCATGTGTACAGTCACTAGAGCATGTCTCCATGTCTGACTTCACCAGAGATCACACACACGCACACACACACACACACCCTTCAGCTCCTATAGTTTGTCCCAACACACAGTCTTATAAGGTTTCTCCGAGCTATGGACGGACAGGCACACAGACACACACGAGCACTAAATCGCTTCTCTGGGTGAGGAAAGCAGCTTTGGGGGGGGTTAAACAGCAGGAGGTGACCTGTCAGGGATTTCAAACCTTAGAAGAGCTGGAAGTGTGTGTGTGTGTGTGTGTGGAAAGTACCTGGCCAGCCTACAGGTGATGAATATCTCTATGTTGAGGTAGTGGTAGTGGAGAAAAGCCTCCCACCTGAAATGACCATTCACCAGGGGACGCAGGGGGGTGTTTAATATCCTACTACAAACTCCGAAGCCCCCTGAAGGTGGATCCAGGGATTGATGGCTTCATTTCCAACAAAATAAGCCAATGAGTGTGCTTGTTTTCTGACGTTGCTGACGTTCTCGATCGATACATGGAGACAGATTTGTTTTACTTCTTTTATTTCCGTAACAATTCAATGAGCCGGATGGAAAGGGGATAATGCACTCTAAATATGCAAATGTTTTCAGTACCAAAAAAGTGCTTAGTTGAAGTACATTGATTATTTGATGCATGTTGTGTTTAATTTCCAAATGCAACCACACGTTCCAATAGCCAGTCACACAGTGGCAAGGTTTTATGGCTCTACAAATCACATCTGAAAGTGTTACTGACGGCATCAATAAGGAGGAGTAAGGTCTTTATGGCAGTTTCCTGCAAACCAAAGGGGAAGGATAACCGACCACTTGGTTTCTTTAGAGAGCATCAATGTGACACGAGGGAGGGCAAAGCTATTAAAGACAACAATGACGCAACACATTATGAAGGTCTGCTAATACCTCCATTATCTGACAGCAATGTGAGGACCACTCGTGCAAGAATGGGAAAGTGCTTTACTTGAGAAAGTGAAAGAAAAGTGCCAGTCAAAAGTTTGGACACAGTTTCTGATTGAATTGAATGAGAAATGTGTCCATACTTGACTGGTACTGTGTGTGTTAGCATGTAAAAGCTAACGGGAAGGAGCAGTTTCCATTAACCACCCGTTTCAACCAACTGTATGCATTGCACTAGGGATATTTTACACATATTCCAAAAGCTTTTAATTATCACCACAAACGAGACAAACTGTTTTAGAACTGTCCTTGGGAAAAATTAACTTTTAAGAACCCGTCCATTATTAACGGCTAACGCTTAACGGCTCTGGTCTTTCACATTTCTCTTTTTGGAGATTACCATGTGATATAACCCACCCCGACTGGCATTATTCTCCAACTGATGGGTCTCTGGTCGCGTTTCCCCTGTGTGTGTGTGTGTGTGTGTGAGAGTCTTACTCAAGTGCACCACATCAACACAAATCCACATGGTGCTAAAAGCCCACCTCACTTAAAGAGTCTGGGTACATTTCTGCTCTGTATTTATGTTCTTTACTTGGAATATTTAAACCAATTCAAAGCAAATTCCTTAAAAGTGAATAACCTATTCGTGAAAAAGAATGTTTTTGATAAAAGCACTTTATCTTATTGCTAATGTACAGTACCAGTTAAACACTTGGACACGCTTCCTCATGAATTGAATGAGAAAATGACTGAACTGATTTTTGGGGTTCAGACAGGAATCCATCGCAGAACAAGCACATTTTTCAATCTCTCTACAGTCAAGAATGAAGCCAGCAATGGATGATAAACTCACTACGGCGCTAACCCAAATGTTCCCGTGTTCTGAGGGAGTAGATGACATGGCAGCATGGCTGCTGAGAGGGTTCCTCCTGTGACAAATGAAAGCCGAAAAATGTCAGACCCTGCGGCGTGTTCAGAGGCTGCTGAACTTAATACAACAAGCCAGGGAAGCGCCGGACACAGGCTCACAGCTAACTCCCTTTTATGTTTAACCTACTCACAGTAGCACTCCAACCATTGCCCTCATAAACCATCAGCAACTCACTCACAGGCACCGACCACACGATCCCGCCATCTGGTCCCGTCAGCCAATCGCTGGAAGCTGCTGGCTCTGATCAGAACGACGTCGTCCATAACAAAAATCTCTCTGCTAGTGTTGTGATCAGACATGAATTTGGTCCCTTATGTTTTTTTGAAACTGGCAGCTGAAATGATTCCTTTCACGACATAGACTTTTGTTGTGGGCCCTGTGCTTGATTCTGATTTTGAGTTTTAACCGCTGCTAATCCACCTTTTTTCAAGCAAAAACATTTTGGACTGGCTTTGTTACAAGTGAAATGAGGGCTTTCTCTTGTTTGTGATTACTTCTTCAGCCACAGAATTCACTTGGGGTGTAAATCAGTAAATATGTTGTTTTAGTATTATGATACCGGTATAAAGTTTCATTTCAACTAATGAGTCCCAAAGATTTTTATGAAACAATATTATAAAACTAAAAACTTCAAAACCTCAGTGGAATTCACTAAACCATCCAATGCAAAGCTATTTCCAACTTTGGGGGATTTTGACGTGTAACTTTTGATCTGATGACTTAAACATATTTGTATTGTGTTCTTACAATTTGGTTTTCTATTTATTGAGCCCTATAATAATACATGACGATACACACGCTATATGTAATCTGAGTGACATCTTAAAACACCGGCCCCTCACTAACCCAATGACAGCTTTGAAAAACGATCTGGTTGAGAAAACAGCCTCAGCTGTCAGCCTCACTGAGAAAAATGCAGCATTTACTCTGGTAAAAAGATGTCGGTAAAATGCATTTAGGGGTTTAAGCAGAAACAAAGCAATTTAAGTGACTGTCCTGGAAAAGTTATGTGGTTTGGACGTTGCTTTTAAAGAAAACGTTTACTGCAAATTTGTACGGTGTGTGTGTGTGTGTTTGTGTGTGTGTCTTACCCACGGTTAGCTGACCGGTCAGTTGTCCCTGACCATTCCTGGCATTGACAGTCACATTTCTGGCTGACTGGAGGATCAGTGGACTGTCCTAAAGAGATGGGAAGAGGGACAAAGATGATTAAAACCACCGTGAGGGGCACATTTCTTTGTCCCCACCGTGGCCCCATCCTCGCCAAAAGAGCATTGACCCGCACATCCCATGTGGCCCCAGATCTTGGGGAGAGAGTGCGTCACTTCACACTTGACTTAATCTGCATCTAAATCTGAATAATCCATTGAACGCAACATCCTGTCTGCCAGTGTGTTTTCGTGTGTGAGCACAAAGGACGATTATCCTCAACACAACTGAGCTAAATACAAGGGTGAGCGTGTCCCTGACCGGGCCCGCGCCGGTTTACGTTCAGTGGATCCGTGATGCCATGAATTCTCACCCTGTGTCTCCCACTTTAGTTTATATTTCACTGCATCTCTCTGTCTGTCTACCACCTACCAACCGGTCCGGTCATCCTTTTCTTTTTACTCTTTCCCTTTTGTTGTAAATTGCTTTTTTTGCGGCACTATATTAATGCCTAATAGGTGCCACAATTTCTCTGTTGATTTCCCCAAATCAACATCTTGCTGCATTGTGGTCTGAATGAGAATTGTGTTGAAATTGGAAAGTCGTTGACCCGTTGAAAAAATCCTCTCCTTCCTTCCTCTCCATCTCCTCTCTCTCCGTGTTCCCCTCTCCTTTTGGGGGTCTGCTTATGCGGGTCGAGACAAAAAAACGAAGACCAATAGCACACACAAACGTGTGAACACACACACACACACACACACACACACACACACACACACACACACAAACAGCCATCGTGAGGGGGGTGTACACACACACATGCGCGCGCTGGCCCCAAAAACAAATGTGGCGCTCCACATTGGTGGTTTATTGTGCAGCGCCGCTCTCATCCGCTTCCCGGCGCGTGTATGCCGGGGTGAATCCTTGTCAACGGGGCGTATGATAGCTTTTCACTATGTTATCTTTCCACTCTGTTAAAACGCTTTGTAAAGCATGGCGGATGTAATGCGCTCGCGATCATTCCAGCTCAATGGGCAGTGTGTGCGTGGACGGGCCTCATCCCGTTCATTTAGAGCGGGACCACAGTTGGTGAATCTTATTTGATTAAGCACTGACATGCAAATACGTGCAAATAAAAGGTTGTAAATAATGACTGCATATTAAACAGCTGCTAATGTGTGTTTTATGCGAAAAGACCAATCGTGGGACTGGTGGCGCTTAAGTGCTAAACGATGTCACGGTAGCGGCTCTTCTGTTCTGCCAGTAGACTGCCGTTAACGGTCACCGTGGAAACCACCGAGGTTCAAAGCGTCATCGCGCTGAGCAGCTGACGGGTGGACCCCCGCGATGAGAGACAATCAGACGTCGTTGTTTGACGACTCGAGGCTGAAAGCCGTCGTCCTCAAGTGCGCCGCATTCACTGCCAAGTGACACTTTGGAAATAAAGCTCATGTGCTGGGTACGACGGACATTTTTTTTTTTTTTACACAAATAAAGAAACAGTCCATACAATCCAAATCCATCTGTACATCAGCAATACAAAAATACAGCTGCGTATGAAAACCTGTTCATCTGCTTTTCAGTAACATCGAAAGCTTCATTTCTCACCATCACGGCTCTAAACCTCTGTGCGGTACGGGTGCAGTTTGATGTGTTCTCATTCTGTTAGTTTGAAGTTCATCCTTTTGAACTCATACTGAAGAAGTATTTTTTTTTTTCCCCCTTGGTAGGATGGTGCTTTAAATGTTTCATGTCTCCTAGGCATGAATCCATTGGATGACGTCATGAATTCAATCGGAGATAAGGCTGAAGTGCGTTTGTCTGTGTGATCGTGCGCGTGAGGGAAAGGCTTGCGTCTCGTTTTCCTTCCTTCGCATCGACATGGACCAATACCACCGATATCCATGGTGCTGCCACTTTGTGCTGCCGGTCACACCCCATCACTGCAGTCTGACACGTGCGCGCACACACACACACACACACACACACACACGCTCTCTTTCGATGACGGCAGACCAATCTCGCTGTGGGCAATTAGTGGCAGGCTTACAATGATTTCAGATAAGTCCCCCCCCCTCAGGTAAGCCTCAACGTCGAACGCCGCACTGTACGAAAGCACCCTGCAGCTTTTTCACACACAATTTATAAATAAATGCATTTCAGTGATATATTTCTAATTCAGTCTGCAGACAGAAATTTCCTCAGGCCGCCATGAGTCAATTCATGTAAGCCCAATGAGAAATTTACTGTGTTTATTAATAGAAAAATGATAAAATATATATATATATTCTAAACTATTCTGAAAGCACATAACAATTACTTTGTCAAGATAATGAATACTAATTGTTTACACTGTACTAGCAGACCGAATTGTTATTTGCAAAATGAAGTACTGGCATGATCTAATGCAATATGAACTATTCAACAACATGGGAGGACAAAGGTGTTTAACAGTTGTTTGGAAAAGCAGAAATGAGGCTCCCTCTGCTCTGATGCCCCAGTGGAAAACCCAAGTCCTCGCCGTGTGAGATGTACACAGGGTGGCGGCGCTGGACGGATAACTAGACACTGTTTAACTAAATCAAAACAGGGACGGGTGAGCGCATTAGCTCACGCGTGCCATACATCACCGGTGATGTTTGCTTTGTGCCGCGCTGCCTCCTCTGTTTATCTCCCTCTCCCGCTCGCCGTCCCTGCAGCGATTGTTTCCAGAGTCTCGCTCATAAATCTCCTCTCATCGCGCGTAAAAAAAAAAAAAAAAAAGGCCCGGACAGGCGCAAATAAATACACTTAAAGTCCCACGCAGGGCGCTCTCTCTCTCTCTCTTGTAGCCGACGCAACGCGCACCACAGCACTATTAATCCACTTAATAGTTTAATTCCACTTTGATTATAAATACAGGCAGAGGCCTGCCAGCCTGAAGGTGGCCAGCGTAATTAGTCAGGTAATAATAAGCTGCGGACTGGTAACTCATCATCCCAGCCCCCAGCCACCAGTACAGATGGGTCCTGATAACGGCTCTCGGGCTCACCTGTCTCACCAAGCCGGCCGACTGCCTGGCAGCTTGGACGGGCCCCCGGAGTGAAGGTTCATAAGTGACGTGATTGGTTATTTGTGTTTGGTCATCACTCTAATGACAGCTTTCAGCTCCCCGTCTCGTCGTCTCAAAGGCAATGCACTCAAGCCTCACACAAGATGCATTCAGCTGCTTCATCTCTGCCATCAGCCTAATAACTGCTTTCAGCTCACCTGATTGTACGTCCGTCATTTTCCGTCTCACATGCGGGTCTGTCCCCCTCGTGCCTAAAAGGCACGGACGTGCTGGGGATACTGCGGGGATCAATTTCGCAGAAAGCTTTCAGCCTTCCATGGACGGTCTGGTTTATTCTCCTCCTTCCTCTGTGACTAACACCTCGTCTACCGCTCTGCTAAAGAAAGAAAGAGTATCTTCAACGATGAAGTCTCACACGTTAAAGCGGTTTTCTCGGCCACTTGGAGGCAATGTTTGACAGAACTCGGTCCTTGCAACATCAGTTACAGAGCAGCATCATTTCGTGTTGTCACATTATTTTTCGACATGGCAATGCGATGCGTTATAAGGAACATCAATCTCAACAACTTGATTTTCATACTCAGTAGGAAGTAGAACCACTGAATACCTAAAAAGACTAAATATCTAGACTGTGTAGCCCTCACTTTTGAACGGGGATATAAAGCTTTGGCTTTTTGGGGAGAGGATTAAAGTAAGTCATACCACTATCGATATTTCTCTGCTTCTAAGAAGGAGCACAACAATGACGAGACAGAGACGATTGATTGGTACAGAAAATTAGTGAATGAGTCAAACAAAGGGAGTGATAAAGGAAAGCTGTTAGGCGAGTTCCCACGGCGTCCCTGCATTCCTATCATGACTTTAATTCCCCTAATTAGCAAGGACTGTAAAATAAGTGATAGGTTTTTTTGGTGCGCTTTGCTAATTTGTTGTTTTCAGTCCCTACGGACATGTAACAAGAAATTGTCCTAAATAAAGCAGGGTTTGATAATAACGTAGCTCTCTTGGTTCTTGGATTTAATATGTTCAAGGGTCTTGGTCTGCTCTCAGGAGCCTTGTCATCTATTTAACATGTTATCGATGTCCTTTTTCAAGCCCTGTGTCAACAGTTTTGAAATTGATTCCAGGCTTTAAATCAGCAGGCATGAGCCGGAGCCGGTGATGTCACGTCAGATTTGTATTTGAATGTGCGTGTTGTAAAACTTCTAGGTCCATACATACTATCGAAGAGCAGGGCTTTGTGTAAATGATGGCGATAGTTTGAGCTTTTTGTTGCCAGTAAACACCAGTTGTGGTACGGCTTGATTGCATTGCTTAACATCAAGTATGTATATTGGTTTCTTTACAAAAGCATTTAGAATGGAGTTCCATCCAGCTGACGAATTCAACCATGCGATGTCTAATATTTAATATATTCAAAGTTGATTCAATTTGAATCCATGTACCTTTTTGAGCCACTACTTTTGCTTTCTTAAGCTCATACCAATTTGAAATCCAAAAGCTAAAGCAAGTCTGTCCTGAAATGATTAAGTAGGATGCATTATTAACTGGTGAGGGCTTCATTGCAGTCAAGAATATTGAGGTCAAGATGTTTGTTATTTTGGGTGGTGGTCTCAGGTCTGAATCCAGACACTGACGTGACATAATTGTTAAGCTTGCTGCGCCTGCTGCTTAACAAGTTTCAGCAAGACGGTGTATGTTCCCCCCCCCCCCCCCTTTTTTTTTCGTCCAGAAAGATAATTGGAGTATTTTCATATAGGCTTATCCCTTTACACGCTAAAAGAAAAGCAGACTGATCTGCACAAGACACAAAGTATCACAAGTGGTGCATCTGATCCCTCATAGAAACGGATTGAGCAGAAAGTCAGCACAGCCTTCTATATTTGAGCATCCTGCTTTTGTGTGAGGAAATTGCTTATTGAGTTTTATTTATTCTTTTTTTTTTTATCTCCAAGAAAGAATTCTATGGCTGGTTTGTGTGTGCAGCGTTTGTGCAGCGTGCATATCTGCCACACACATCATGCTTTTTATATTTACATATAGAGCAGATTAAGCTTCTACTTGGAGCACAGGTGTGTCCTATTTGCAAATCTCCAGACACAAACAGAAAAACCATTAATCTCTCCAGCTAGAGGAGGAATTATTCGCTGTCTTTTCACACATCCCGGGTGATGACTTCATGATTCAGCCAAGTTTTCATTGAGTGGTACTATGTTTTTGTAAAACCATGCAGAAAGAGGCTATACTTTACGATCTATATAAAGATTGCCTACTTAAGCCAAGAGCGTTGACTAAAGTAGAATTAGCAGCTTGCGGTTGGATCCCTTCACCAACCACTCAACAGTTTGCATCCACATCCATCACATCAAAATATACTATAAGACAATTAAGCGTATGGATTCATGAGTGGTTTGTGAGTAACGTTTTGTGAGGTCATAGTGACCTTTGACCACCCAATTGGTATTCCAAATGGCAGCTTTTGTTCCTGGAAAGTTTACTGAGTGGACAAATCTATTATACAAGACTGCAGACAGATTGGTTTTTTACCGAAAGGGGGGGAAAAAGGTGGCAACAGATACAGAAAGGTAGAAAGGTTGAGAGACGTGGGCGGGGCCTAGCAGGGGTAAGCTGGGACCTCCCGGCTTCAGGGTCGCAGAGTGATACATCTTAAAACGAGGCGGGGGGGGGGCGAGACAGAGATGCAAGGCAGCGGAGGATAAACCGCAGGACATTTGTTTTAGAGATAGACTCGTTCACGAAGCTTTCTGCTCCACCCTGATAGCGCGCGGTGCTTTAAGGGAGAAGCCAACCGAGCCGCACAGCTCGAAGAAAACAGCTGGGCCAGATTGACGTTGGACAAATCACTATTGTTGTTTATTATTTATGCCCAATATTTTCTACTATTCTTAATGCCGTTTTGGAAAATAAAGATATATTGAGGACATATGCATCAGCTACCCTCTAAATGTGTGATAAATGGCAGCAAGGGGCGGGTGGCACCCAACAAATTGTTGTATTTGTCTTATTTGTTTCCACATCTGAAACATTGGCAAAAAAAGACAACCTTTCCCTGCAATGACGTTTTACAAACACCTTCCCACCTGAGGGGTTATAGATACAATGAGAAATAAAATTTTAACACGTCGGGTCGGAAACCGGAACCTCGGCCTGACAGGTGCTTTGAAGGGTCGAGCAGCAGGCGAGAGCCTGGCCTTTAAATACTGAGGTGAGAGGGATCGAGCTGATGAGGAGGGTGTGGCTGACAGGTGGCCTGAAGGATCCAATTAGGCGAGTGCAGCAGAGTGACAGGGAGAGCACGACAACATCGCCGAATTGATGAGGTTAAAGCGGCTGTGGGTGGCATGCAGGCATTTTAAAAGTATGCGGTCGCAGTCTGACTCACTTCTTAATTCATTGTCTCATGTTCTGCTTTTCACAAACACACTCGCTAAACAGATTATGCATGACCATGTTGGATTTATAGGGACAACGGGACAAGATGTTGACATCACAAAGCGCTCAGGCTCCTGTTTGTAGTCTGTGTAATATTGACCAATCGTGTTTGACCATGCTCTTGTTGATTGCTGGTAAACAGTCAGTGTGGAGACCAAAGAGGCGGAACGCACAGGGCCAGAATGCAATGTGAGACCCGACCAGCAGCGGTCTGAAATGGACTCATAGCTGTTAATTGGTCTAAAATGTGCTGACTGGTTCTCAGTAAAATTCAACTTGTGTATACATTTCTGGTGAACAAAGTGAAGTCAATGGCAAAGCAGTGCGGAGAAAGCGCTGAATCAGAATGATGCACTCTAGGACCTTGGTGAAAGTGAAACTAAACTGAACTAATCCATGCTTATGATACAGGAATACGTGCTCAAACACGTGCTACTCCACCCACTCGCCTTCAGAGGCACAAGGTCATCATCACGTGTGGAGATACAACATCCCACGTATGCAGACACACACATGCAGAGCCACCAAATCAACATGAAAGGAACGGCAATGGTCACATCATGGCACGTTTTCTGTGTCCTGTGGCGTGGTCGAGAGGAGAGGAGATAAGTGGAGGGGACAGAGGACGAGAGCATGGCGGAGCAGATAAAAGTTGCAATGCTCCATTTGCCTTGAAATATTCCCCCGGTGGTAAAAAAAAAATACTTGAGGTGAAAGAGAAATAAGTTAACTCTGGAGAAAGAGGGATTTTGTGTACGTGTGTAAGCAGACTGCGCTTTGTGTAACAAGCAAAACGTTGTCTTAATGTGTGTGCATGTGTCTACTTACACCTGCATATGCAGACGGGCCTGGCTGCTAACAGATTATTGATCAGGTGCAGTTTGTGACACCCCCCTCCACCCCCCTCCCCACACACAAACACACACACACTGACTTACAGCCTCATGCATACTTAAAAACACTACACCTACCTTGATTTACCTATTTTATTTCATTTCTCACTCATCACTGTTGCTTTTGTTGGCTTGCAGGCCAGATATATAATGACAATTTGAAATTGGAAACATCTTTACAAGTGTTTTGTTGCCCTTGCTTCCTGCTGTTTCCTTACTCTTCCCGCACTTCTCCATCCAATTCCCCTGGGGATTAGGACACATCCTTTTCCATTTGCACTGAAGTCAGGCGTGCATGGGCGACAGTGTGTGCGCGCATATCTGTGTCTTTCCTGGAATGGTCGCACAGAATCTTTAACCTTGTCACCTCCGCAGAGTCAGGACTATCCATCCTATCAAAGCAAGACAGATCATAGGTAGCCCGGATAAATACCACTTACATTACTGGTCTATTACTTGCCTAAAGGCTGCGGAGTCCACAACTAATCTAGATCACAGTTATTGCTGCTTGGGGAAATATAACACAAGGATGCACTGGTTTATCTTTTGCCTCAAGGTTATGGGTTTCAAACCTGATCTACATCCCAAACAGCTGTAGTGAAAAGGAAGGACAAAAACAAAATGAAGAGGTGGAGGAGGAGGAGGAGGAGGAGGACGCAGAAAGCAGCAGTGCAGCGTTTGCCTGAATGCATCCCTATCTGCATGGAGATAATCGAGGGGCGCAACAGCGAGGTTTTTTTTTGTCTGAGGCAACTTGTTGTTGACGCTTTATTCAAAGGTCCTTTGGCCGCTTGGGCTTGTTTTTTTTTTGTTAGCGGTTCAGAATGTCTTGTGCTCTGTCAGTGTCTCATTGCTGGGATTTCCTGACGTTGGCATCTCGTGGCAGCTCTCAGCCATGTGATGAAATCCCCAGTCGAGAAGCTGCCTCCACAATTACTGAAAATGGTTTACAAGGACGGGACATGGGGGGGGAGGAAGTGGATTCTCTTGATGGTAAAATATTGCGCAAAATGGGGGCATGGGAATCGTTGACGGAGATGCGAGGAGAGTGGGAATTGATCCGAGGCTTGAGACACGATGGAGGTATAAGGATTGAGAATGGCTCCTACCCAACGTTGGAAATGTGTGGTGAACATGACGTCAGTTTATACCAACAGACCAGAGAGATGTTGGCAGCTGTTGGTCTAAATGTGTGGGGTTTAAAGTGCACAGACAGATGTGAACGGCGTTGGAATGATACACACACACACACACAGTCAAATACACATCAATTACTGATTTTCTTTCTGAGTGGAAAGGCAGAACTAACCCAACCAACGGGATAAGATAGACAGGGCACACTGAGATAAATTACATTATCTAATAAAAAAAACAGTATATTAACAGTAACAACTGGTGCCCAATGATGGAGGAAGGGAGGAAAGGCTTTTCACTGGTGACAGACGTGTATATATGAATTCACTTCCCTGAGGCTTTTTCTTGTGTGGAAGCATGGGACCAAGACGAGGTAGAAAAACATCCCGGATGCGACATCTCCAGCACAAAAGAAATAATGAAAGCACACCTCCCTCCTCTTTCTTTTTATGTCCTTTTCGTACTTACTTTTTCCTTGGTCTCTTTCAACTGTCTTCTCTTCAATTAACTTGGAAAGCAACTTAAGACCCCGTGCTTATTTACGTCCTTGTTATATCTCGCTTTGATCTCCCTGCAGTGCTCAGTGAACCCTCTTTGTTCCCTCGGCTCTGTTACTTACTTTACTTTTACTGTTTCTCTGAAAGTGGTGCCATTTGGTCATGTAGTCATCATTTATGAGATGATGATCTGAGCTTTTCTTTTGTATGTCAATACTCTGTTGCCTGGGAGTCAAAGAGCTGTTCTTCTGATTTAGATCGATGGAAGCCCTTCTATTGAAACATGCGCTTCAGATCCACCTTAAGGCTTGTAGTAAATTGAGATTACTTTTTTTATCTACGTAGACATTGCCAGTTTCCTGGCAGGCTAACATCATATTCGGAGCAATGCTTCCTAATTTTCCATGTGATGTTCTGTTCTACAGTTGAGCCTGGCTGCGACACCTTCTGGGAAAAGATACTCCTCAGTTGTCACCTCAGCTCTGAGTACAGCGCTGGGATTGTTTCAGTGTCACATGCAGAGCTGGGCTAATGTGCTGGCCCCAGAGAAAATGGACCTCTTTGTCACGAGAGCCTTACTCCTTAACACCGCCAACACGTACAGTATGTGTTTGAAGAGTGCTGTTCTCGGTAATTTAAGGTACGAGGGGCAGGCTGTCCAAGTGCTGTAGGCCATTTCGCCCCAAACAGCACCTACATGCAGAGGGTGACTGGTATGACTGGTATTTTCCAGTTGGCTCGGTCTCCAGTTTTGTGGTGTCTCTGGAGTCTTGTGATAAAGGCAGAGAGCAATCTACAAGAACTATACCTTGTGTGGGCAATATGGTGTCCACATCCTCCCTCCAACACACCGCGAGACCCACATACACTCCAATGCTTACCGTTTCTTGTCTGTTTGTGCAATTGTGAAAGAAAAATCAAAAGCCGTGCATGACGTTCATTTCAACATCCGAGGTTGGTCTAAAGCGATGAAATCTGTGCTCTTCTGGAGGAAGTAAAGAGCACAGATGCTGATTGGCTAAATTGTATGTCACACATTTTCTTGTTCTTAGACCCGCCTTCCGTGGACAATCTTGAGATTGCCAGCTGAAACACGACATTGTGACACATTGTGCCACCATCCCTTTTTGAAGCGGTACACTATAATCTCTCAGTTTCACATCCAAAACACAGGTATTTGGTTAGTTTGAGGTGAAACATGCATTCCAACTGCTTGTCTTTTTTTAGCCGAGTTATATAAGAAGTAAGATTTGCCATTATATGGATGTTTCACAACAACAGCAGAAAAAGAAACCTGCTTACTTGGCACTCATGTTCATGCGACTCCCTTGCAGCGCTGTCTCTTATTTCGTCTTGGACTTTTTCTCACAACCACACACACACACACACACACACACACACACACACACACACACACACACACACACACACACACACACACACACACACACACACACACACACACACACACACACACACACACACAGACATTGAGGGGAAGAGTACAATATGTAATTAAGGCTGAACCGCATTGTTCCAATGATCTCCACACTGGTAATTAAATCTAATCTGTGTGTCTTCTCAGTGCAAGCTGGTGTGTCTGTGCGAGCATGTGTGTGTGTGTGTGAGTGTGTGTTTAATGTCATAAGGCCAGAGCGGTGTAATGCCATACTCCCGTCTAGTTAATTAATTCAAATGTCCGACCATAATTAAATTCCCACAGTGGATTGCGACGGTTCCCATGGAAACAACGCGCGCATACAGAACATCGGCAAGGACGAGGCGTGAGCTTGAGGGAATTTTTTGTTAAGTGTGAGTTTTTCAGCCCAAACTATATGCACTTTCAATACAGAATGTACTAATGTACTGCACATTGGCCTCACCACAAAGGAGGAATATGTCTGCGTAACAAAGAGGCTCTGCACTGCACAAGGGGCAAGTGCATCTTGTTGGACGACGGCACCTGGGGGGGGGGGGGGGGGGGGGCTCCCAAGCCCACGGGCCTGACACCCCCGGGACGATAAAATCCACACTACACCCAGTTAACATTTCAATTATCTTTTTTTTGTGTTGACATGAACATGTCGCAACGATGTCTGTGTGCCGTGTGACACCACCCCCCCCCCCCCCCACCCAACTTGCCCCCATGTAAGGTTTCCAATGTCATCGCCAATCCTGCAATGTCTCGTAGAGTAATAGAATACAAGATCAGGATCTCCTCTGCCATTTTGTGGTCTTGCGAGGCAGGCTCACTTCTGGAAATCACGGCTGCCAATCATCTCTTTCGCTCTCGCTTCTTCCCCTACGTGCAGGCACCCAAGTGCAAACACACACACACACACACAGACACACACATATATATTCTACTCACTTAATTTGACATGGTGATTACATTGAACAAATGCTTTAACACGCCAGTGAATGCACGGCTCTGCCTGTGGAATTAAACTGATATCTTCTGGACTGTCCCCTCACCTAATATAGGGCCTCATTTTCCCACTGATGCTATTACTGAAACTAGCTGAGGGCTAAAAGATAAATTTGTCAACCACAAAGCTATCTGCTCGCCTGATCATCATGCCAATTACTGCACGGATAGAAAGGATCGGGATGGGTGTTGAAACTTTAATCTACAGAGGGAACTCTTTAAAGCCTCCTTTCCTTCTCATCTCTTTTGTTTTAAATCGCGGCTTCTATATTCATTCTGAAGCATGTTTGTGGAAAGAAGAACTGGAGCGACACTGAGCCAAACTCACGGGGGGGAGACTTTGAGGCGAGGTGACAAAGTGCAAAACGTACCTGCACCAAACAAGAAGAAGAAACCCGGCCAACCACCAACGACCCCGTGTGTAGTTCACTAAATCAGAAGTCAAATGAGGTGCTGGCAACACAGCTGATGGCCCTGTGCTCAATGGTTACTGCTGTCTTTATGCCAGCTATGCAGCCTTTATGGCTGTGGAGGAATGTACCGCCTGGAGCCAGGATTAGTTACAGGAGAGGTGAGGCGTTCGAGGGGGGGGGAGGTATTGCTTTTTTTTAAAATGGATTATTAAGGAGGGCTTATCATCTCGCGGGCATCCCCATGGGGCGGTTTTTAAAAAAAAAAAAAGGCAGTACAAACGTACAGGTTCAAATAACAGGAGCTGAATGAAGCAACGAAGCACAAGCGCCGAGTAATGAATTATGCACCGCTATTTTCTCTGACATGAAATTCCCCCCCCGACAGCTTGAGAAAAACAGCCCAACTGTAACGAGCTGCATTACCTCCTGTAAAAGAGTGCGGTGCCCGGTGTTGGGAGGGATTTGCATCAATAACACACGCGCTAACTCTGAGGCAGTCCACACTGCAGGGAATCTATTCATGTTTAAACTTTCAATTTGGTGCATGAAACTAAAAAAAAAAAGGTGATGCGGATCGGGGGGGGTTTTTTGGGGTGGAGACGCGTCTTCTTGAAATCTACCTGTGCACCGGTTGGTCAACGGGAAGGCAGGGGGAATCATTTGGATTATGGATTCTTTCAAAAATAAATAAAAAAGAGTTGGGTTTTAAAAGGTTAATGAGAGAATGATCCAAATGGTTTCGATCCACCACGGCCAGGCATGACAAGCCCTTTTTCTACAGTCAGGTTTAGTGACGAGGCATTAGTGGTGGCTTTGGGATGTTGTGACCTCTGAGACAGAAGCTTGAGGGGGGGGCGGGGGGGGGGGGGGGGACGGATGATCTTTTGGAACGAGGGATTGATATTCTTATTAATTCTGTCTCCTTTCCTCTCTCCCTTCCAGGGCCAGTGTGGCTTTCATTCTCTTGACATTCTGAAAGATGCTGTTAAATGTTAATGAAGACTTTGTCGGGAAGACGTCTGACACACGCGCGCACACACACACACACACACACGCACTGGAGAACCCTAAACCGGACGCTAAGGCATTTGGGACATTTTGCCATGCAGACAGCCATGCACACATAGGCGCCCACATGCTGAGCTACACTCTGCTCTCCAGCTCAGAGTTGAGTTA
Source organism: Pungitius pungitius (assembly GCF_949316345.1). Lineage (NCBI taxonomy): Eukaryota > Metazoa > Chordata > Actinopteri > Perciformes > Gasterosteidae > Pungitius > Pungitius pungitius. Next base: position 1,517,783 of record NC_084908.1, read on the forward strand.
TAAAGTGATGACTTTATCCTCGCTTCCGGGGAAGCGATTAAACAACCACAGCTTCTTCTGGCCCGCTAACCTTTCCAAACCTCTCTCAGTCAAACTTCTCTTTCTTCTTTTTTTTTCTATTATATTCCAATCTAACTTCACTCGCGGCTCTGGGTTTTTATCTGATATCTTTTTTTAATATTTCGGGGGGGTGGGGGGGGGGGGTGTTGGAGGAAGCGTAGATCTGACAAGCCCTCTGCATACGTCTGCTCGGTGGGGCTCTCATCTTTTGACGTCGACGCTTACTCCTACCGACAGCACGTCTGAGTCATTCCTTCTTGCCACAGGCTGAAGGCTGGAGAAATTTGAACGTAGCGAGCGCCACCCGCTCGAGGTGACGTGCTGTTTAAATCAAACGCACTTTACATTTGTTGGACTTGAAGATGCTCCGTGTTGAGTGTTCTTCTATGTAGACTGGTGACTGGCGTGTTGATAGGGAAGGGGGGGGGGGAAAAGCAGCAGCTTATGTTATATATATATATAGAAATAAAGGACGTCCAACAGATGATCTTTTAAAAAGCATCACAAGCTAAGAGTTTCTTATGAAAATGAGTGAATTGGTCTTAGCATCAATCTTATATTTATATATATGTTCATCAGGTGAAGCTACGTCTTCTTCAAGATCAAAGAATATAAGAACTAAGTAAGGGATAATTAGTGTCTGCTTAGCAATATATTTTCATAATAAACTAATGCATCAAGTAAAACATGTCAAATATTTCTTATTGCCTGTAATGAACTGCATTTATTTGTAGAAAGAGTAGACATAAAAATCCCAGGATCAGAGTATATGTGTAGCTGTATCTCAGCTGCTCCCAATGGGAACCATCCCCAAAACAAATCTGGTAATATGCTCATCCACAGACACTCAGTCAAGTATTCTTATTTGTTGAATGAAATAGTATCTGAGACTCCCACTGTTAGAAACTCTTCATGTGGAAAATCACACCCACCGAATGCCACGTGCCTTTCCAAACAAACGTTGGACTTCCTGTCGACAGTATGCAAAAGAGACATCTTGGGAATTTATTACATGGAAGGTATTTCCAACAAGGCCGTCGAATCCACCGCTGAACTAAAAACCTGAACAAAGACAATACATCATTGGGAGAGGAAAGCGCCCCCAGGTGACATCCAATTAAGATCAAGTGGGCTTGACAGTTGGACTGCGGGGCATTTTTTCCTTTTAGCGCAAACATCGGGCAAGAATGGAAAGTCGAACCAACAGAATGAGCTGCTATTGTTGTTTGAGAGAGAGAGAGAGAGAGAGAGTTTGCAAGCACAGAGCAACGCGACGTCTCTGCACAACCCACGAGCACGCTGTGCCCCGAGTCACAGCCCACGGCACGGCCTGCATCCGCTCAGTCACTTCCACGCCACGCGCTTTACCGCGTGCAAAAGAGCTAAAATCAACACGGGAACGGGCTGATGTTGCACTAGAACTCTTTGCTAGTCCACGACGGATCCGGAGGTGGAGAGGTTTTGGGCTAGCTCGGGTCCCCCGGAGGAGAGAGAGTGAAAGTACGCGGCAGACAGAGGGAGTAATGAATCTAAAACTGACAAGCAGCCAAAATAAAGTTATGGCGTCCTCGCATCTTTTCAAGTCTTTCTTGAAGCAGTAAAGAATGTGGATGAGAGGACTGTTTTTTCAATTACTGCGGCTTTTAATTTTTTGTCTTTTCATTGTGTCTCCGATATTCATTATGGATTTTTAATATCACACCCCGAGCTTTATCACCTAACACTTGCTTTAGTTTATATATGAGCTCCCTCCCTTTTCATGCGTTCATGCTTACATCTCCGATCTGTGTGCAGGAGGCTCATTCTATTTTTTTAAGTTTATTGCACATATAAAAGGCTTGTCTCTGGAGAGCCAGTATTACTTTAGGAAGGACAACGAAAACAGAACATAAAGGACGGGTTAGAGAAAGAAAAGTAAATGCTATAGACAGCGGGTAGAGGAAGAAAAGGTGTAATGGAAAGTAAAAACAGAACAAAATAAAAAATAAAATCATATAGAACAGAATAAAAGATGTTTTCTTTGAGCCCTCTGTGCTGCTGGTAGGTCATCGCAGGGGCCCCTATGGGGACAATTAGGGCTTATGTGGCGACTGTCAGTGTTTGTGTGTATGTGTGTGTGTGCACGTGTGTGTCACTAAAGAAAGGCCTTTATGGGAACAGAGCAGGGAGGGCAAGACACAGAGGGAACCATGCATCCATGGTGTGCTTTTTAAAGACATCAGCTTGAAATCCTCTCAAAAAGCTGCTGCTCTGAGGAACATCCCACTGCGTCTCCCAGGTGCATGTACACTATGACTGTATACATCATGTATATATATATATATATATATATATACAGACTGTAGGAAGGAGGAGAAAAAAACATCCCCGCTTTGTGAACATGATGCACAGCAACCATAGAGAACTCCCTGTAGGGGGGGGCCGTTAATGACAGCTGTCACACCTTTTCATCCGTCCCCAGCTTGCACCCCGGGTTTGCTGTTAGTGAAAGTAACGGCTCTGTCGTGACGTGCGGCGGCTGTCAGAACCCCGGTTGTGCTGTGCACGGTGCCCTGATCATGGTGACGTTCCTCCCAAGGAACACAACTACTGTACGGTTTAACTAAAACATGGGTAACATTTTTTTTATATTTTGCATTGGTTAATGTATTTATTTGTGCTGGTATATAGGTGAACCATGATGGTGTGTGGCAATTGAGCCAGTTATGCTGCGCTTGTGAAACAAACTATTTTAGATTTAATATAGTGCTGCATTTCTCTAAATATGAGTCATCCACGTCGCCCACTGAAGCAATGCGATTTCTTTTTAATTATGGAGCGCAAGCGCTCAAATTTAGAACATGCTTAAGAATGAATCCAAACACATTGATGGGGAGTTTATTTCAGCTGAAACTACTGCAAAATTGGATGTATTTGACCTCACACAAGATCTATTCATCTGCAGGGCAGCTACACGTAAAATGGGAAGAAACGGAAACGTAAAAAGCGTCCCAAAGCACTTTGAACTGCTTTTCTTTTCAGGCAGACAGAAAGCTGACTCCATATGCGATAAATAACGAGCCAAAGGTAGGAAATCACTGAGTTGGTTGGTATTGACGGCGTAGGAGGTGCAGACGCATGGATGGATGACGTAAGGCGTGTGAAAAGGAGGAGGACTTCAGTCACAGCCTGACGAGGGACAAACATCTCTGACATAAACTAAACAAGACACAAGCGCAATTCAACTTCCCCCCCCCCCCCCCCTTCTGGCAGAAATGTAAATTAGGGACAGCATGTTAAAATGTCAAACAAAGTGATTGAAAGAAGCATCGTCCTGTTCATTCCACAAGCCAGTTCTTAGCTCTTTTTTTCCCCCCTTTGTTTCCCTTATCATGTATTCAGACCTTTCACACCACCTGTGCGGCTCTGTTTACCTCACGCTGACCCCTTTACTTCCTGCTGAGCCTCCTTCTTTCCCTTCCCTTCCCATCCGGAGTCATTTCGCTCTCCTGCACCCTGCATTTTTCCCTCCCACCCAGTCAATCTAATTTCTCAGTAAGCCATTGTTGTTGATGGTGTGGCTTATGTGCAGAGTTCTGTATTTAGCTCTCTGGGAGTCAGAATGTTCTATTTGCCTTCCTCTCATTGCAATGCAGAGGCCTGGCCCTTATTATGTAAAATGCAAATGTGTGCGTATGCAAAACATTTTAATATGACATACGCTGCGGGGGAGGGGTGCCATCTTCCTCTTCCTACATTCCTTTATACTTTATACGAAAGGTTGTTTTCTCCAAAATGTTCTCTGGAGCTTTTTGCCGGCATTATTTTTTTTGTTTAAATGCATTATACTCTTGTAATTGAGGACACCAAACATGACCCGTCCCAGAGTCCTAGGGAAAGGTGAACCAGTGAAACAACAGCGGCACATATGCATATGTGACACCAGGAAGCTCCCTTAAAGTAAAGCCTTCCTCCGAGGCGTACATCTCAACTTTGTGTTTCCACGGCGTCCCCTTTGGGCACTGACCCATGATTGGCTCTCTACGCCCCACCCCCGCCCCCCCACCCAGAGGCCGGGAACCAAAAGTGACTGTAAGTTGTAGTTTCCCCAAGTAAACCTCTTCATGGAAAATGGGATTTCTATTTTATTCATAAAGCCATGCAATTACTCTCCCCTTTTGTGTTTGGCATCTTTTGGACTAATAAGCGAGGAGCAAAATGCTGAAAACGCTGAGACGGTCCGTACCAAGCCTCCGATGTCCCCGTGTCTCTTATCTGTTCCCTCCGTTCACTCCTGAAGGGCCTCTCATTGCTTCCTGCCTTTGAAGGTTTCTCTTCCTCTTACAACGTTCGGTGTGTATCACTATTTTCCACCCGTCCATCTCCCTGCTGAAGCCCTCTCGTCTCCTCTAGTTAGCCAGAGCCAAGAGATACTCGTTGGGCTGGGGGAGCGTGTTTGTGTCTTATTTTCTTTGCTAATTGCATGGCATCATGTCAGTGTGTCCTCAGTGTGTGTCCATGTAACGTGTGACCAGGCTCCTGTAAAGCTGTGAATCGACCACACTCTCCAAAGGACTGCTAAACAGGTGGTAAAACACAGTTAGTAGGAACAGAGGCTTGCTGGGAGTTACGCATGTGTTTGAGACAGTGTGACGCTGTTACAGTGAATCCTCCGCCTGCTTTTCTCTTCATATGAACACACACACACAGTGTCCAAGGATTGTCCCACATATAGTGTGCCACACACGTGACACATGCTGTACATGTCTGATTTCGGCCTTGTATAGTGGTTAGAAGGGGTGCATAAACACACACACACACACACACACACTTACCCTACGAGACTGGATCTCTTTGACGTAGAGAGGCGATAAGAACTCGGACACTCCCTCCAGTCGGACACCTTCCTTGGTCACCCGCAGATTGCCCATTCCCTCCTAAAGATACGGAGGCACATACGGAAAGAGACAGTCAAAAGAATTATTCGTTAAATAAATCCAGCGTGAACAATAGAAATGAGCTTTTCCCCCACATATAGTTTCCTCATCTCCACAGAGCCGGAAAATTCCACGATTTGCTGTTGCTCATCTGCATTCTGAGGAGTTTTTTTTGTATTATTCATGTTCACAAATGATAAAAAAAATCGATAGCCTAATGTGTATCATTCTATTATATTTAGTAGTATAGACAGACAAGGCATAAATAATAATAAATGATTGAGTTATTCATGCAGCTTTCCCTGTGGTTGAACGTTGCGGCTCGGCTGCCCGCAGGTTTCAACACGTATAATAATAAAGTAATAATGTATCTTATTCTATAACACACAAAAATATGTGTACTGTCTATGCAATGCATAACCATTTGCTCTGTTGTTTAGATCTATTGATTTTCTTTTCACATCACATTAGTGATTCATTGTTGATAGTAAGGACATCAGTTTCTTCCCAAAACGTTCCAGCAGCCTAATTGGTTCATTATGAGTCAAAGAGGATAAAGAACAAACAAAAATCTAACAAAACCCATCATGACATTGCTGCATATACACATCTTTGCACCGCTGCTTTTGCAAGGCATATTTTTGAATTTCATCGAAAAACGAAACAGAAAATCTGCATTTTGAGTTTGAGTCCAGTCGTGGCGTGCATGTCGCGTGCTTCACGTCGCAGATTCCTTTCTGATCACCTGACCGCCGCGCTGCCATAAAAAAGGGGCTTTGTCCCGCCTTTTTACAGGCTCCAACACGAGGGAGCGCTTCAGAGATGGTTGGATCGGACTTGTATGGTCAGATTAAATTCCTTTCACGCCGCCATGCCGGGTATCCGGGGGGCAGCGAGGGCTTTTACGGAGCAGAGGGGCAGCTGCTCGACCATGTCAAACCTGTGCTTAGCAGAGGGAGGGTGCAGGTAGCACAGCAAATGCAACCGGCGTGTGGGCATTGTATTGTAGCAGGTTGGGTGGAAACATACAGTAGGACTTCGATGAATATATAAGACTGAAATAGTGAGAGAGAGAGAGAGGAGAGATAAATCGCGCTAGGACAATGAGGAGAGCAGAGGAGGAAATGGAAGACGGGAACATGTCAGCCGGGGAAATGCAAAACTTAAAGAGGAGAAAAAGCATAAATCTCATAGCAACGAGGACGGAGTGAAATGGCCTCCTCTCCTCCGGAAGAAAACCCAAACAAGATGTTCTGCTGATATTGCATTAGACTCAAATGATTTCTGTTTTATTCTTTTTTGTCATTCCTGAACGATGGATCTGGAGATTAATTTCTCGTCTCATTTTATACGTCTCATCGAGATCTCGTCACTGATTCATTGGGGAGATTTCACTGAAATGCCTGTTTTTCGGCTGTATGGCAGGACTTGCACACGCGCAGGAAGGTGCACAATGATCTTACCTTGCCTCTATGTCCTCTCCTTCTGTCAGTCACACGCCCAATTATAAAAAACATAACAGACCATGACGTTACAATCAATCAGGGTGTCTTTCCCCCCCACATGGCTGCCCCAACGTCCACCACAGAATAGGACTTCTGACAGCTCTCACTCTTTCTCTTTCTTCTTTTTTTTTTCTTCTCATTTTCAATCCAGTATGCATCGCTGGCATGCAGGGGCCTTTGAGACAGTTTTGGCAAAGACTGGAACACAATGGAAGTTCATCAACAAACTGGAAAAAATGGGTCAATGGCTCTTTTCGTTGAATAGCTCTCTCCTTGAATCTGAATTCTTTGTCCTCCTTCTCTCCATCCCCTCATCATCTGCCTCCCTCTCTCTTTCACCTTGTTGAATTGGTTTTTGAAAGGAGATCATAGGTTGTGTTACACGTTGAAGCAGAGCTTTTCTCGAATGAAAAAGCCCCCCCTCTGGTAATTATTTGTAATTGAGCAATAATTGGTAATAAACCTTCAGATTATTCCTAAGTAAAACTTAACAAACTGACTTAAATGGATTCCAACCACCTGGACCTCACGGTAAGTAAAAGATAACATAAATACGGCAAGATTTTTCTCTGTATATTTCATTTTATATCTATATATATAAGAATAGTCCACATGTGTATCCATCAAGCTACTTGTCTGTCTCACCTCATCTTACTTCTTTTTCATTCTATATGCATATATACATATATATTTATATACACACTGTCTATTCTATTTGAATATCGCCTATACCAACCGATATCAAAAAGGCCCTGAATCAGAAGACATGATCGAATATGTGGCGCTCCCATCCCATGCTGTCAGAAATTCACTGATGGTTGCAGTTATTACCGTAGACGCTTCATCAGATTGTATTTCAGTAAATTCTTGTTTGAGATTTTTCAATGTTTCTCTTTGAAAAGCACGACCATCAGCCATCACGCTCTAGAAACTATTTCTACTCTTTCATTTAAAAAATGTTCACTGCTACGGAGAGACTGCCTCGCGTCTCTCAGAAATATTGTGTGTCCAGGAGGAGATGTTATTGCACCTCCAATGACATATTGAATTTAATCTTTCTTTAGCATCAATAGACAGCCCTATTATTGAGGGTTTTGTCACACCATGCTTGAAGCGGTTGACAGTGCATTGTTGAATCCTAATAGGTCCATTTCCAAACTGTCATCGCTGTCTAAAGATCTACAATACTTTGTGAGCAGCTAAAAGCTTTTTTTATTCACAATTTATATTTTATTTATTTATTTCATGTTTTGCTGATGTTTCTTATCAGTGTCTATGAACTGAAAGCCCCCCCGGTTCCCAAACAGTATTCATTGGTGTGCCAAAAGGTTTATTTGTATGACAATAATGCTTCTGTATTTATTTTTCATCTGTATATTTTTCTCTGCTAATTGAAATAGGGTTTTATTGGGGCAGATAAAATTAAACAAGCTAATGCAACATTCACTTCTAAAGTATCACACAGCTGGAGCAGACTTTAAGAAGGGTTGCTGTTTGCTTTATTGATCAAATATTGTTTTGGACTATCCAGTCAACTTGTTCATATAGTATAGTATAGTTAACCATATTTGTATCTAATCAAGTAAAAGGTTTTATTGAACTTATCTACTGTCACAAACAGGAGTTGACTGGAGCACATGTTGCCCACTGTAAATTCAATGAAATTCAATGGCACAGAGAGCAGAGAAGAACAATAAGTGGGGGCACATTTGCATTTGCGAGGTCAACACATTGTGTGAGTGGGTGAACTTCCTTTTCGAAGCAGTAGTTTCTCAGATAACTACGTGGTGGAAAGGTCAACTGTCCCTTCACGTGAAAGCAGGGTTATACACATGGAACACTCGTATACAAAGAACCAGAGGTGTGGACTCGAGTCATGTGACTTGGACTCGAGTCAGACTCGAGTCATGAATTTGATGACTTGAGACTCGACTCGACAAAACGTACAAAGACTTGCAACTCGACTTGGACTTGAATACCGATGACTCGTGACTTGACTTGGACTCGAGCCCTTTGACTCGAGAAGACTTGCTACTTCCCATGAAAACCGGGGGAAAACATTTTCACACCACCGCGCCGCTCTGTTTATCTGCATCTGTCAAAAAAATGTGCGCCACCTGTATGCAGAGAGCGCGCGCTGCCTGAACAACATCCAATCACTGCAGTCCATTTGACCGTATCAACGAGACAGCTCGTTCATGGTTACAAAAATCGGGATTTTTGAACCCGGATTCAGACTCCGATGGAAATCCTCGCCAACATTATGCCAACGTCCGTTTTAAAGTAGTGTAATGAGCTGAGTTAAAGTTATTAGTTAATCAGTTATGCAGATGTTGCATGTGTTCACGTTATGCTCTGTTACCAGCTGTAGTTACGCGAGACAACCCGAGTTTTGGGGGGCCGTGTATGCGGAAGTGTTCGTTCGGCGTGGTGACGGCCAACAGTGACCGAAGTTGAGTAGTTTTATATAAATAAATGCAGCGGAGTTGCAAGCCTCCTTATTTACGCTGCAGCATTGGGGTGAGCGTTACAGTACTATAACACAGTCACAGTCGATCCACCATTACCCTTCCCTTCGTAGTCTAGGTCTGTGAGGCAGCGCACCATCACCCAGGGTTCCCCGTCCCCACTATAATAAAATGACTCGAAATGACTCGAAACTAAAATGGTACGACTTGTGACTCGACTTGAGACTTGTTGGCTGTGACTTGTGACTCGACTTGGGACTTGCTTCGTCTTTGACTCGACTTGACTCGGGACTCGAGGGCAATGACTTGAGACTTGCTTGTGACTTGCCTAACAGTGACTTGATCCCACCTCTGCAAAGAACCAATGACCATGACTTCAGGGCATCCAAACACAAACGTACACACACACACACACACACACACCGTGTGTCCCTGTGGTGATGCATGGGCTATTTTTCAGGCATTTCTATTTTTTAGGACTGTTGTAATTTTCACATAACCTTTAATATCAGCCAGCAGACCTCAGCGTGGGAGGAGAGATAGGGAGAAGGGGGGGAGGGGGGGGGGGGGGCGGGGAGGTAAAACAGGTGAGGAAATGGCAAAGCCGTGTGCTGAAGGGATTCACACAACTCGTGAGCGTTCCGGCCGCCCTTGGCCTTTCTGAGCCGTGTGGATCCATAACCGTGTTTGAGGGTCAGTGTCGAGAAGATGACTCTCATTTCAAATATGTCAAATTATTAGTGGATCCAATTCAACGCAATCAAATCTCAATGTGCCGAGCACAGCTGTTTGAAATCGTACCGGTCCATGCTTCATCTGAAGCTACACCTGCATATCATGATATCAACACTCTATTCATAAACGCACACTCTATCCATAAGTGTGTGCTGGGTGACTTACTGCTCCACATGTAGTTCATGCACAGGACGAGGAGCGACTTGAATTAGGTCATTGTGGAAATTCCAACCTCATCCTGCAAGTCCTCAAAATCCATTTAGGAGGCAACCGCCTTATTGAAATTATTGACTGCTTGGACAGGATGCAGTTTGCTCACAAAGTCAAGCTACCTTAACAGCTCCCTCGGGGCCCTGTGCCAGCCGCTGCATGAGTAGCATCTTCTTCTTTATCTCCCTCCTCTCCTCTTCACCTCTCTCCCTCCTCCACTGCACTTCTTATCTATCTACCTTGTAATCTGCTCCCAAATAGAGCCCAGGCAGTGAATCCGTCATTCAGCATTAGCGACATGCCTTTATGTTTGGTTTCCCCTGTTGGAAAGGTAAGGTTTGTTACTTTACAGATGCTCCCATTAGCTGTTAATGCAAACTCGCCACGTCCGCCATCTGTTTCATATTAAAAAAAGAAAAAAAACCTAAGCTTTTATTTTCATTAGCTGTAGCTTAAAAGTGAAGGAGATCAATGTTCCTGTCAAAAAGAGGAGCCTAGCACTGAAATATCCTGCGTTTGGATTTATAATGTATTATAAACCAGTGTTTCCCCAACCATTATAACATTCACCACCATTATATATATACACACAAATTAATGGTGGTGAATGATTCCTCCACCCATTGCTAACAATAAAAACAGAAATAAAAACAGAAAAACCATATATGCACACACGGTGCCTCCATCTATAACTGTCTTTATGAAATAACAGCTGCAGTAGCCAAATAGGTCTAATTATTGGATCAGGTTTAAATTATTCCTCTAAATTGTATCCTAAATTTTGAGACGTCATTGAATAGAGGATTGAGTGGAGCGCTGGGCCGTCCTCCATCATTGGCGTTCTTAGTTGACTTTGACTTAGGGCCGGCAGACAATAAAAAAAAAACTTTAACCTTTTTAACTTTAATAAGATTCCATCGATTTTACGAGTAACTCATTTAATCTACAGATGTGTATTGAACCAAAGCCACCAGTATTATGCTCATAAAGGTTTCTTGGAAATAAGTAACTCCTCATTAAAAAAAAGAACAAAATAAATGACAGATTGACTAAAGGAACACGCTGGGATGAAGAAACATATTAGCAGTCAGTTAACTCATCGGCTGGGAAGGGAAAGCTCCTGCTGGTAAAATCTCATTTCAATCCATGCAGATGTTCTGCAGCTGTTCTCTGCAGGGCGTCTCAGCGGTGCGACTGCGACTTGGAGCGTTCATTTTTCATTTCAAGTTTGTCTATTATTAAGAATAGTGCAGTAATCGGTCTTCCCAGTACATTCCACGGTTAGCAAGCCCCCAAAACGCGATGCAGTCCGCTGCAGCAGAACGTGAGATTCGCGTCCCGGGTCACCTCTGACTGACAAATGACGGCGGGGAGTCCCCCCCCCCCCGCTTCGCGCAAACCCGCTCGCTCGCCCCCCCCCCGCACAAATCGCACGGAGAACCGCGAAGGGAACGGGTCGACGAGTGCGGGTTGACGTCCCCTTGCGTTCACAAACAGCTGCGTCCCGCTTCGCCCCTCCGGCAGCCCGAGGGACGGCCCGAGTGACAAAAGACAGAGGCCCGAGTGACAAAAGACAGAAAGGGTCGCGCGGCGTCTTCGCACGTCGGGTGTTTTTCTGTCTGCTTCACCGCTGTCACCTTCGGTCCTTGTTGTAACACGTGAGAGAGAGAGAGAGGACGCAATGTGAGATGAGGGATAACCGTACTCACATGATCCAATGACTCTCAAGATGTTGGGAGGGGGAGGGAGGGGGGGGGGATGTCCGAGCACTGTTGAATTGCTTTGTTAAATCTACTAACCAACTGTAATTCACATTGTTTGACTCACTGAGACAATATTAGGGCCTGCAGTGTGTGTGTAGAAAAAGAGCTTGGTTTCTCCGCTGCCTATTTGGGGTGTAAGTGATCTAAAAATGACATGACCACTCTCAGGAAGTGGTGACGGGTTCTCTGTCAGTGTTTTTTCCCGCTTCAGTGCCTCCTATTCAGCCCATGTCGGTTGCAGAATAAGATCCAATCTAAAACCGGCTGAAACACTGATGTCAGAAGGAGGAACAGAATAGCTGTATATGAGGATGTTGGATCAAATATTCTCCCTCGATGCTCTAAAAAGAGAAAGTAGTGTCTGGTGTAAAAATTGCTGGTAATGTGAGGCAGGGTTTAACGCTCAAAACTGTTGTAGCTGTGGATGCAGAAGCTGAGCATCTATAATGCATAAATGAATGAGGTTAAAAGCAAGATTGAAATGTGTGCGTTGGGGGGAAATTCGTGGTTTAATGGTAAGTCATTTAATTATTTAATCTAGCGGCAACAAAAAATGAGGAGGAAAAGGTAATAGCACACGCTCGCCAGCCACTATATTATCTACAGCTTGCTAGTGAAAGATTGGCCCCCCCTTTGGCCTTCAGAACCGCCTCAACTCGTCGTGTGCAACACGGCGCTGGAATCATCCCTCAGAGTCTTGCTCCATATTGACCTGATGGCATCGCGCTGTTGCTGCAGATTTGTCTGCTGCACATCTAATGATGCAAATCTTTCACCACATCCCAGCGGCGCTCTGTTGCGTTGAGATCTGGTGGCGGGAGGCCATTGGAGTACAGTGAACTCTCTCATTGTCATGTTCAAGAAACCAGTTTGAGGTGAGATGAGCTTTGTGACATGGTGCGTTAACCTGCTGGAAGTAGCCTCAGAAGATGGTGCACTGTGGTCATAAAGTGATGGACAAGGTCAGCAACAATACTAGGCTGCAGCATTTGAACCATGTTTAAGTGGTACTAAGGGACCAGGAAAATATCCCCCACACCATTACACCACCAATAGCAGCAGCCTGAACCGTTAATACGATAAGGCAGGGTGGATCCATGCTCTCATGTTTGGTTATTTGAGTTACTGTTGCCTTCCTATCATCTCGAACCAGTCTGCCCATTGCATGCATTTTTAAAAGCGCATGGTACACCGAGAGCAGTTCAGCCCACTCGTTCATGTTCTGCATTAGCTTGGAAGTTTGAACTGGGACCATTTAAACGGTGACAAGTGAGAGTGCTAATATTGACCGCCTGATATTCAGCGCGGCTGCAGTCATCTATTTGCCTTCCTAACACAGGGATCACATTTAATCCATAATTCATTTGTGTTGCTGCAAATTGCATTCAACGTGCTACACACAACTTTTCTGCAGCCCGGGCGTTTTGTTATTCACCTCAAATCAAACGTGTTGTTGTTAGTAACATTTAAAATTGGACCCAGGGCAAATGTTTTCACCACAAAAATGTCATCCAGAGTACAAGGTAGATCTATAAATGATGTAATAACAGTTTTGAATTCCCTACAAAATCTTTAGCGGCATACCTGTTTACATCGATCAACTAGAAAAGATTGTAACAATAATTAGTTTTCTTTGGAAAGTAATAGAAAACCTCCAATTTCTACATTTTCAAAAGATGAACTGAGTGAGCAAGGTCTCTCTATCTTGACTTCTTCTCTCTTTTTTTGCCATTGTCCCAAACAACCGGACACTGATCTGCTCTTGGTCTCAGTCCAGATAGTGAGGGAGACGGTCCGGGGCCAAATCTACTCCTTGGACTTCAATCCTTCTCAACCATCACCTGTGTGGACTATTGAGGTCAAAATAGAGTTTGCTTGAAATCCCCTTCCTGTTGCATGTGTGATGTGGCGCTGTGGGCCATGCATATGTGTCACTCCCCCCACGGTGCTGCAGATACAACGCCTATTCAAAGCCAGGCTTTAGTCGGACCCGATCAAGTCGCTCACTCTCGCAACTGCAGGATAGCAGAATGAAACGGCGCCGTACTGCAGCTGTAGTTCATGGAGTGAGAGGCAGACCTCCACTGAGCAGCTGGAAATGCACCAAGGCATCACGTTGGGCGGATCTGGACTTCACATTCTTTTCTTGTCGCATGCGGCCCACCACCAATGTACGTTTCAGTAGAAAAGTGACTCGTCGTGATGGATAACGAGCGCACCGGGAGTCTGCCTCGCACCGGGGGAAGAAGAAAAATAAACCCCGGGTGACCCCGGCGCTCATCTTCCGGGCCCCTGCTACCTGGTCTGTGACCGGCGTGATGGGTTGCGGGCGACAGATCATCCCCGCTGGATTCCGTGGGCCACCAGCTCCCCTGTCTGCCAATCACGCGCCTCCGTAGAGCTCCCACGCAGGGCGCACGTCTCCTGCCGCTGTTGGGAATGTTTCTGAGTGACAGGCATAACGAAAACAAATCTGCTTCAATGTATAGGGTCCAAATCGATCCGCTGCCAGCAAAACAAGCAGGAAGAAATAAGGGAACGGACTCGACCATCTTTAGTGTGGAGGATTCTTCACAATGTTTGAGTGACACACACGGTGAGAAGTGACAAAACACGTCTGGCTTCATCCATCGCGCATTTCTTTTCTGTCCACGGCCAAAGGCAAGTAGTTATTTATTTATTTATTTCTTGTCTGTCTGACGAGTTGAAACTGCACACTGTATCTATCTCCTCACTGACGTCATGTTCATGATATAATGCGTCCGAAAAAGACAGGGGAGGAGAAAAAAAAATTGGACTTATTTTAAAGTGAAATAAACATGCGCTGAGTAATGCTAGCTCTAGCTGCTATTAACCTCGAATTAAACAACATGAATGATAAATGACTGTTTTTTTTTTTTTTTTTTAATCCAATGCCAACTACTATGTCACTTGTCAGCTTGGAGCGGACACGACCTGAATATCCAACAGAGTGGAAACGCCCCCCGACTCGCCGCATTGCTGACAGACAAATTGCGGCGCACGTTAGTGGGTGATTGTCCATCCGTCCGTTGACGTCACGATAAATGATGCGTCTGTGCATGTGACTTTCACCTTGCGTCACGGACAGGAAGGGAAAACATTTTTGTCAACGCATGACCTTGGTCAGGGATGTGAAGGAGGTTATGACATGGCCCCGCCTCCCAGAAGTTTAACAATCAGCTGGATCATCAAGAGGAGATGAAGAAAACATTGGGAAATGATGTTCACTAAAATGTCTGCCTACGTTGCAGATGATGGCGATATTAAACTGGGTTCCATGTCCACTGACAACCTTTTTCATTTGTCATTCCCGAAATATCTCATTGGTTCAGTTGTTCAGAGATTTAGTGACCATGACCACGAAAAGGCCATGTATGAATCCATCCGGATTATCTGTGCTTATCAAGTTAGTTATGCAGGGCTGAATACGTCTTCAATGCTTTTGTTGTCGTTTTTTTGTCCTAATGGACAAGCAGAAAAAAAGAAACTCTCTTGGAGTGTAACAAAGTGTGTGTGTGTGTGTGTGTGTGTTTGCAAAAACAAACTTGCACGTTGAGCTTAAAGCTTTATATAGTGAAGAGATTGTGAAATCTGTTGCCTGCCATCAAGTGTGTGCGAGCAGTGTGCACACAACATGTGTGTACGTGTTCATGTGCGTGATGTGGTCTCCTTTAGGTGATGGGTTTGTTTACATCTCTGGGCAGGGTGTGTAAACCGATGCGTGTGTTCACTTTTCTGTGTGAATTTAAGCGTGTTGGATACAGTAACCAGGTGTGTGTGTGTGTGTGTGTGCCTTCAGCCTACAACCCGAGTGTGTTGTTTCTGTGCAGTCAGTCACTGCAGACAGCCATTGGCTAAACGAGAGAGAAAGTATTAATTGAGAGGCATGGAGAAAGACGTGGTAGGAAGAAAGAAGAGATGAAAGAAAACAGGACGATGTACACATGGGAGACGGGGGGGGGGAGAAAAGGCATGATGAGGGAAGTCGGAGAGAGACAGAGGGAGCAGCAGGGTAAGAGAGTGGGAGAGAAAGAAAGGGCATCAATAGCAAAGAGAGCTGGAGCAGGAACTCAAAAGAGAGACAGAGAAAAATAGAGACGGAAACTGAGGGGGGGGTGGGGGGGTGGCTGCGTACATGATGAAGGATGAGTCATGAGCATTGAAGATGTGCTTACACTCTGTGTGTGTGTGTGTATATATATATATATATATATATACTGGCCAACTTGACAGAAGCGACTTGTCATTCACAAGTTATCCACGCTCCATACCCAGCATACCCTCCTTCATGGAGTATCTCACTCTAAATGGGACCATCATTTGGTAAATTAGCATCATGTTGTAATAAAGAAAACTCATGTCTTAATGTTAACGGAGTTAATAAATGAAGGGTCGTTTTTTTTTACAGACTTCTAAAAATAATTTGAAACACAGAGTATATGTACCGCTGTATATGGACCCTTACAAATAAAGTCAACCTCTAGCATGTACTAAAAGAAGGTCATTCAGTTGTATATGTTGCAAAAGAAAAGTTTGAGACAGTCTGATCGTAAAGCTACTATATTTACTGTCATTGTTTGGTCACATTGAAATGCAACAATGCCCTGGAAATATCTCTGACCTAACAATCTGTCATCTGGAACTTCTGACCGGTTGACACAATTTGTGCTGTGGAAAAAAGTACAGCGTTGCAGGCTTAATACAAGGGGATGGCAGACTGAGCAGAATGGCTTCTTTTTTTCTTTTTACAGATTCTGCTGCTGCGACTTCCCTAAAAGGCCCATAACACAGATTGATGACACCAACATTTTTAAAACGGTTCATGATTTGTGCTGCAGAACATCCTTCTTTTTTCTTACATTTTCCTCACGCCTCCCTCCGATGGCCATGAAGACAAACCCAGCTTTAGGGAGGCTCTTCCTCTGTGGGTCAACACGGGACTTTTTGTTGTCTTGTGGTTTTGGGGCCTCTGCTCGGCGCGTGCACATACGAACTGCGTTTGGTTTCACTATGGGTGCATGAGGTTGTGTACATATCAGTATTAGTGTGACTTGTTCACTCTAAATGAAGATGGCCCACAGCAAAAAAAACAAAGAAATGACAGATTTGCCTGAAATGACAGGGTGTGCATCCCTTTAAAACACAGGCAAGAAGCTCTTCTAAGTCACAGCACAGTGTGTGGACAGTCTCTGTCGAAGGTTTTACTTTGATAAAGGGAAGCAGAACAAAGTTAGAGAGGTTTTAGTACAGGCCCCACGGGAGAGATAAAGAAGAGGATTTTTCTTTTTAGGGTCTCAGACAATCCTTTGCCAATTTTGAGTCCGACCCCTCTTTTTAATCCTCAGAGCCAGGGATTCAAAAAAGCCTCACGTGGAGAATAGTGTGAAAGACACTAGAGAACAGGAAAAAGGAAAAAGGACATCAGGTGAGCATTTATCACTCAAAAAACCTCGGAATGAATGCATTTATTGTTGAAAACGCCAAAGGTGAGGAGATTGAAATGCTCTGTGTGTCTGGTGTTTGTTTGTCTGAGAGATGCGGCTGTAATCAGGGTGCAATCTGCTTTCTTTCTTTTTGCCATCACAGTCTCTTCGTTAGCATCTAGCTTCGATCGATAGGTCCTCAAATTATCCACACTGAGCTCAGTTTTGGCGGAAGTTGTATTTGATATTTTGGTCATTCTTTTAATTTGAATTGTTGTTGGAGTCTTTTTGCAGCATGTTCAAACTGACTCGCTGGCTTTGTAGCCCAGACTACAACAATCACTGTATTTGTTATTTGACGGTATGTGGTAGACTTGATCAGATGCTGTTCATTATGTTTTTAAAAGAGATTCTCTGTAAGGCATTTCCATAGAAGATGGAAAAGGGCTTATCTTTCTTTTCTTTTTTTCCTTTGTCGCCCCCCCCCCAATAAAGGACAGAGTATGGTGGCCCCCAATATGACATCAAAAATAAAGAATACTCATTAGGCTGGTTTATATTTCCTATTTCCATTTCAAAGAAGGCCATTTGGCCTCATTATCCTGATCCACCCCCCCCCCACACACCCCCACCGCATTGTCTCGACATCTCATTCAAAGTCTGCTGTACCAAGTTTGCAACGTTAAAGGTTGAGCAATTTTTCCTTTGAAATGTACCATCCAGCCCCTGTGACCATGTGAAACAAAGATAAATTATCAACGGAGAGAGAAGCCCCCCCCCCCCCCGTTGCATCTCCTCTGCATCCACACACACACACGGATCTATAAACAACACACACACACACAACTGAAGGGGATAAGCGTGCTCTAAACCAGATTAATCACGGCGCCACATGCCATCTAGGGATCAGTCATGTCTTCTCTTTTTTTAATAATGTGTCACCACCCGCTGATACTGTACGTTGTGTTACAACACAATACACTCACAATGCCCTCTTTTGGATTTGCTGCAATGCGATTAACAGATAAGATGAAACGGCAATCAGACTCACTTGGTAACGGCGGGTCTCTTTGTTGTGTGAGGAAAGTTTTTTTTTTTTTGTGTGTGTGTGTCGCACAGGGGGCCCGTGCGCTAAGTGAGAGGGGCACAACTGGTGGGAAGATTAATGTGCTCACGTGCGCATCGTCCACGGGGCATCGCCTCCCTTCCCGTTACGCCACAGCGAGTGTGATTGAATACAACTTTCTAAACAAATGAAGGGAATCCCCATTAGACGGCAGCAGGTAATAAACGTCGAGCTCCTCTTCCCGACAAACGGGAATTCCCAACGATTCCACCGATCCTCGATCCTTGTTATCATCCATCATCATTTGTCATCTGCATCTAGAAATATCTTGTCTTATGCAATTAAAATGTTTTTCATTTCTTTTTCTTTGAAATGTCAAGAAAAATAAATAAATGCGTCCTCCTTCTAGACAAAAGCAAAAAAAAAAAAAAAAAGTCAGTGGACACGTCTTGCAAAATGTCAAGATTTACAAATGAATCCGTGGCGAGGAGATCGATGACCTTATTTCTAAAGCGGGGTTACATCCCTGCATCCGTCTACCTGTCGTGGTCGGGGCGGTGCCCTGCCCACCAATGGAAGGCCTTTCACTAATCAACCTCCAGGGCTTTGTCTCCTCCAGCCCTCCCCTCGGTCCCCCGGGCCGGATCTTGCCACCCTGTGACGATGTCCTGTCTGCCTCAGCCGCGCGGGTTCTCTGCCACTCTGGATTCCCCTCCAGCCCGCTCACAGCATCGCAGCCCCCTGGTTCTGCTTGAAAATAA
Organism: Pungitius pungitius; assembly: GCF_949316345.1. Taxonomy (NCBI): domain Eukaryota; kingdom Metazoa; phylum Chordata; class Actinopteri; order Perciformes; family Gasterosteidae; genus Pungitius; species Pungitius pungitius. Next base: position 1,536,711 of record NC_084908.1, read on the forward strand.
ACACTGCTGAACCTCTTCTGCAGTGTTCTGCTCTTGGGTCCAGCACCACAACCGCCATGACACTACTCCCTTAGCACAGTGCCTTTGGCGTTTAATGCATTCTAACCCTAACACGCATTCACTACTCCTTTGTTTACTCTTCGATGGGTAGTTGAAGTTGGTTCGTTACGTGCCAAAGAAGAGAACCTGCCAGCTCAAAGCAGGGGTGAAAATGACATTGGGCTGTCCTTGTAAAATTGGCCCCCTCGCTAACGTTGAGTGCCGCATGAGGACCAAGCCCAGAAGATCGAGTATAGTAAGTGCAGATTCACTGCAAAGTGGAATATCTCTTACTGTGATGGACAATGATTCAAAATTTGGGTCCTACCTTACCAAAACTTGGGCTTAACTATCATAATTTGTTTCGGTCTTATTTGACATGATAAGAGATTGATGGCATTAACCAATGATTAGGACGAGGGATGGCGTATTGGGAAAGAATAATGAAAAATATTGAAGTGCTATCATTAAAATGTAGGTCTGGTGCTGGTAAGCTTTGATGTTCTTGCGTGTTCCCCAGGTTTAATTCAATTGAAGCTGAAGGCATACTGAAGTTAACACTGTAGTTTTATTATATTAACACACATGAGAACTTTTTACTGTCATGTTGATTTTGCTTTTTTCTTATTTCCGCTTAGAACACGCTTTGTATGCCGTGGTGAAAGGCCTCTGCACTGTGGTCAGATTGTGACAGTGGCCCATACAGGACTACCTCTCTTTCCTGTTAATGTCACACAATGTGGGAAACATAGTGATGGCAACAAAAGGCCTCTGATCAGCTATAATGTAGCAAGACAAAGGAAGCGTAGAGAGCAGCTTTGTAATCTCTTGACTGGGTTTGTTCTATTGATACAATTCAATCAGATCATCACTTTTATAACCAGTTTCCTCTTCCCTCATCACCAATATTGTCTCTTCATTGTCTCCCTTTTCCCCTCCTCCAAAAAACATCATTCTTTCATATCGACTGCTTTTCCTCCACCGTCTCCTCTCACCACTACTTCCTTTTTTAAACGTATCTCTTTATTTTCCTCTCATATATCATCCCATTTCTAATATATCCCATTCTCTACCAGAACCCCCCCCCCCTCTCTCTTCTTCCTCTTAGATAACAGAGGGCTGAAAAACAGGAGGAGGACCGGAAAAATCAAACTGATCTATTTTGATCCCCTCTGTTTACAGGCAGGAAATCTGGCAATCTATCCTACACACACACACACACACACACACACACACACACACACACACACACACACACTTTCCACAGGGGTTGGGTAGCCTCCAATGACAAGATTGTTGAGAGGAGAATAAGCAGAGGGATGAAGGGAAAAAAGACAAGAGAAGATTAAGCATGAAAGGCGAGGAGAATCTGCTACGGGGGCCCCGGAAGGAAAGGAAGCACGAGGAGATGAGAACGCAAAAAAAGGGGAGGGAGGACAGGAAGAGGAAGGAGGGAACGTGAAGGAGGTGAGGTGAGGCAACAACGCGGTGGAGGGGCGGTTCCGCGATGAGGGCTGAACAATACAACGGGATGCTGAAACCGACAACATACGGCGAGTAAATCGTCTTCTTCAGTGATCATGACGCCAGCAGATGCTTTGTTCTGCTGCTCGTGTGGCTTTTTTGTAAATACTCTGAAAATATAAATGAAAGGATGCACGATATCCCACTCATGGCAGCTGCACATTGTCTTCCATTGTGAACTGTCACAGACACGAAGCCAATGCAGTGTCTATTGTGCAGGGCTTGATTAGCTATCATCTGGGTTTAGAATCAATGCTGTGGTTCTTTTGGCATTTTAGCATTTAGCCATGCTTCCTATTATATGTTCATACAACTTCTTAAGAATAAAAAGGTCCCTTAAATGCATGAGTTTGCTGTCTGTGTGTCTGTATGCATATAAATATATATAGATATAGAGCTTTTTTTTCCTTCTTCAGTTTCTTCTTTTTATTTAATAAATTGTACACTGCATTTTTTTAACTCGTTTTTTTCGATTGACAAAAATATTCTGTACAGAACTGAGTGCTGAAGACAACTGCATGAATAGGGGAGACTACTGCGGTGAGCTAAGTGCCAAACACACACACACACACACACACACACACTGGGGTGCAGGGCAGCAGACCGTCAGCTGTCACAGCTGGTGACACCGTGTGAGAGAACGTGGGTGGGCACCACCAAACCAGACAGCACATCACGTGTCAATACACAGTCTTCACAATTGTACAATGTACCAACACACACACACACACACACACCAACCAGTCCCCTGTACTCACAGATATTTTGGGCATGAATCAACACCCGCTCAGATCATTAGGCCTTGGATTGAACAAGAGAGACCCGTGTGTGTGTGTGTGTGTGTGTGTTTAGGTGTGTGTGGCTGAATGACTGTTGGACAATATGTTTTTGTGCCCTGTAAATTGCCTCCACTCTAAAGTGACTTGATGAATTTTCTAATAAGCAAATGACTGGATATTCAAGTTGTGAGGGGGGGGGGGGGTGAGTAATCAATAGAAGAATCAAAATCCCAACACACCGTACACATGGTCATGGTGATGACCTTGTTGGATACAAAAAGATGGGATGCAAGGTCTCCTCTTCATTAACGGATTCCTTTCAATGCACACCGATGGCACATCAGGGTTGCAGATGGCCTCCAAACTCGTAGAAATGACACCAAAAGCTCACACATGTTCTAAGGAAGGCCTTGTGTGTTGCAAAGGATCCTAACCAAGGCGACATGAGTGTACTTCTCATAGTTATTACAGAAATCCAAAGAGTGGAAGAATCTCACAGCACATTTACAAGTTCCAAATAGTCCTTCAGCAATGGAGAATCTCAATGTTTTGTGATACTATTGATTTTTCAAACGATGTTTAAGTTTTCTATCTATTGCTTTCATGGGCTTCAGGGTGAAAAGCTAGTCAGATCACAGCTCAATGTTAGAAGAAGCTTTTCACACTACCGAGAAAAAATATATTCATCATGAAATATTGAAGGAAAAAGTTACAATCCTGGATCAGTATGAAAGAAAATGCCAGGTTACATAACTCCTGTTTCTTTGCATTGGACCAGATCTAAGTAGATCATTATGACTCTGTATAAGTACAGCTATTAGAGAATATCCTTTTTGAGGTTTGGGCGTTTTGTTTCTCTTCATTATTGAAATTCATGTTAGTTACATGAGTGTAATAAAGTACCTTTATTTTTCTTTCAGCAGCATATTTCTATTCATTCATTGTTTATTCCCTGCTGTAATTAGTTTATTGAATCACATTTGACTTCACTTGAGTATTATGCAGTGTTGCAGGTGTCTGCTTTGTTATGTCTGATATCACCTCATTTGCTCTCGTCCTATTTATAACCCGCTCTCTTCCTTTGGTGTATCTTATTTGCCGCTGCAGCGATCCAATTTCCCCACGGGGATCATTAGAGTTTCATCTCCTCTAGAAATCGTTTAATGCACAATGGAACACAGAATGGATCTGTTAACTCTTTGTGCAACACATCTGATGGACCATTCAGATGGCTTAATCTACCCCCCCCCCTCCCCCTCCCCTCCCCTCCCCCTACCATCAAAACAATGGGACCTCATTCAAGTCGTAGATTATCTACTGTATCTCCATCTAGTTGGTATCGACCAATCCGGTGTGGAACCTGGCGATGCATTGACCTGCTGAGGTGGGGGCAGGTGTAAGGAGGACCGGCTCAGTGAGTCTGGTAAAGCACATGAAAAGGGGCCAGAGCTGCCTGCTACAAATGGGCCGTTTTGGACCACCTTATGGCAACAAGGAAGTGGCTCTACCACAACATGCTGTTAAATATGTTTAACAAGCAAAATCATGAAGACTTTTGCTCGGTACAGTACTGAACTTTGAGATCGGTGTATCACCTCAACCTTTAATTTTTCAAAAGAGCTTTTTTTTAGAATATTGCAGAATGCTTTGGGAGAGGATTGGTAATCAGACAGAAGTTCCCTGAAATATAATTTCGTTGAGAAATGCAATCAGAACCGTTTATACGTAATCACAAAATCACATTTTTTATGGGTTGTAGCCCAAACAAAAGCTTCAAAATGTCACGGAGTGAACAATTTGGCTGTTTTGCAGACTGCGTGGGGGTCACCACTAAGTGGTCCTTTGAGGAAAACCACAAGGTAGGTCCAGAGTGCAGCTTTGGAGGAAAGTCCAATACAGCCCACAAGTGTTGTGTGATCGGACCTTCCTGATACGGTGTGCAATTATTGTCTACATCAGAACTCAAGAGCTCGGCCCGGGATCATCTCACCGTCTTCATTTGCACCAACAGACTTTTTGTCTTTTTTTTTGTTATTTCCTTCTTTTCCCCCCCCCCCAGCAAATGTCCCATGTGGTCGTCTAAACATACAGTGCATGGTGGTTGTTCCAACAGGCATCCACACCGACTGACTCCATGGAGATGAGTGTGTGTTCATTATTTATTATTGTTTGTATCTGGGATAGAGTGAGAGAGCGGAGATAACAAGCCGAAAACTGCTGACTGCTGGGTATTTTGCAGACACACTTACACGCTAGATGAAACAGCCCCCGCTGCATGCACACACACACACACACACACACACACACACACTGAGCTCACACAGCTGTACAATCAATGGCAATGGGTCAGCGGTGTGTGTGTGTGTGTTAGTGAGGGAGTGTACCTTATGTATCATCGTTTGACACACTGCAACTGGAAATAATGGGACTAAATTGCTGACTGATTCAGATTTAGGTGTCACACATTTGCCCAGACACACTACACTACGTTGTCTTACTAACGCACAAGAGAATACCCTTGGGCCGGTGCATAAAAATACACATTAAAGTGATTTAATGCTAAAGTTCATGCCTGTCTCATGAGTTTGAACTGGAGTTGTTGCTGACTCAATGAAAAACCATCTTTGTTTTGTTCAGACAAAGATTAAATGTGGTCATCGCTGCGAGCGCCGTCTTTATTTCTATCTTTTTTTCCTTTTTCTCATTGTTGGTTTTGGCCTGGGAAGGTACACACTGGAAGTCTGAGTGTGATGGTTTTTGGTTGGATGTTTCATACGCTGCATATCAACGGGGCTCTACAAAAACACTACGGTGATTCCGCCCTCTCTTATTTATTTTTTTTGACGATATCTTTAAAAACGTCATGTCTCCAACGCCGTTCCAGGGATGTTTGCTAATTCATTTAGAGCCACATCGGCGTCTGGATCCACCGAGGAAGCTGCAGGACTAGTTAGTAACCTGTCCAGGGCATGACATCATACTATCAATGTTTAAGTAACAGAGCTGCGCGGCTTAACATGAGGAAAAGGGTGCATTAGGTAACAGTTCAATGCCCCGGGAATATTGTGCAGTCTTACAAAAACATGGGTTGACATATTGAATCATTTGTTGCAAATGTAATACTACAGTCAACCCCTGCAGTGACGTTTCATTTCGATATAAATAGCGTAAGAGGTATATATCACGTGAAAACCCTTCTCATCATCTTTAGTGCAGGTACAAGAAGGGCTTTAAAGTATCACAATGTCATCAACAATATAAACTCATTTTGTATATATATGAAAACCCAACAAATATAAAATGTGTGTAGAGTTTTTTTTGGTCTAGTTCAGTGTTTCAGCGTGCGTGCACTGTCCTTTCCAGCGATTAACATCAGGTGTGTCAGCACTCTGTGTGTGTGTGTGTGTGTGTGTGTGTGTGTGTGTGTGTGTGTGTGTGTGTGTGGCGCATGTGGGACACAGGAGGACAGAGTATTTCATGCTGGACTCTCCCATTACCTGAGGTCAGCACTGCTACTGGCGAAGTGAGAAAAATGTGTGTGTGTGTGTGTGTGAGAGATAAATTACACGGTGCAGGTGTGAAGAGCAGTAATGACGTGGCGGTCTAGACGAGGAGCTTAGTACAGCACGTTTGGGAGCTCATGCTGCATTCAAGAGCACATTTTAACCTCACACACACACACACACACACACACACACACACACACACCCACACACACACATGCTGTACCAACCATGGCCATGCTACTACTTTCCTAAACTCTGCTCTCAATGATTGAGAGGACTGCGTTGTCAGTTTTAAAGATGTGGATGATGTTGTTTATTCTCTTGAAATGTATATGCTATGTTGACAACATTGTAAACCCTTTCCTGCTGCAAATAGCAACCTATATTTTTGCTGTCTAAATACTCAAGTGAAGAGACACATACACAATGGAAAAAATGCACATGATAACAGTGCGGCCCGATAGCACAGTGCACGCATGGGAATGACTTGCTTTCTTATATGAAATGGTATTATTATGGAATTCATCTTTAAAACAGGCATCATGGTCGCATTTATTTACAAGCTTTGACACAATTTGATTGTGCACACATCAACGGTATCTATCATGAGTAGTAGAAACGCAGCAAAACAACAGCTGAGATAAAGGCTTGAAGGTGCCCCGGACTCAGCGGCACCTCTGATGAGCTGTGTAACACTCACACAGACGCACATATAACTCAACATTCTGCCCGCCGCTACCAACCCTTCATCCACTCACTTCCACTCCGTGAGGCAGTGAAACAGATACCTCCCCCGAGTCCCCAAGGACCCCACAGGCAGAGAACATGAGGGAGAAGCTGAGCGTGGATGATGGGACACTCTATTTAAACCGCGCGCACACACACACACACACTACTACACAAACAAACACAATCCCATCACCCTCTTCTCGCTCCTTTCCTCTTATCGGTCTTCTTTCACGCACCATTCGCCATCATCTCTCTGTTTTCATCTGGCTCTCTCGTCTCTCTGCTTCCATCTCTCTTTCCCCGAGATCACTTTATCGGGGCGGAGATACCATTTTAAAAACAAACACGGCGTTTCTCTCGGGCAATAAGTCAAAAGAGCAGCTGTGACAGCACACCTCGCGCTAATTGAGATCACGTACCTGCTGCCCTGATAGCGTGATGGGAGTGACACGTTCAAAGGGTCTTCTAAGCAGCTGTGAGTTAATACTCGCGCTCTCTTCCATGAAACCTCCCTTTTTACACTTCAGTGTATGTACGTTCTTTGGAATTAAATCAGCCTGATATTCTTATACATTTTCTTGTCACCAATCGTAAAAGAGCACATTGTTTGCAGTGAAATGAAGTGAAGTGTTTTTGCCTCTGTACCGATATTAGACTTCCAATCGCGTTTTTTTACATTCATAGGTAATTCAATCAAAGAAAATGCACATTTTGAGGCAATCATGCACATTTACTCAAGACGACAGCATCAAGCAAGCAAGCAATAGGATAGGAAATAGCTTGTGTTGGTAGATGGGATATAACGTGGAAAAATAAATAAACTAAAGCATGTCATCTTGAAACGTAAAATCCCAAACCAGAAAGGTTTTTTCTACTACTAGAGTACTAAATAAAATGAAAATAGCCACATGAACGTTTCCGTGCCCATTCTCCTGTGTACATCCATGTTCTGCTGCCTTTGGTGCAATGAGTCAGAACCTGTGAGGCCCTTCTACTGATCATTCTATTGATCTTACAGCTGTTCTTCTGCCATCTCTAAAGCACTCTGCCATTTCTTTCTCAAACCAACCTCTATACTTTGAGTGGCCAGTGGGTTTAAAAATATAAAAACTGAATTTACAATTTTTGCCAAAGTGAGAAACACTGAAACTGATGAAGAGGCAGTTTCCCTCTTTAAACCTTTCATCACTTGGATGTGAAATTCATCAATTTGAGCCAATTTACAACAAAACCTGGGATAATTAAACACGAAAAGGTTGGATGTTTAGGTGTTGCAATAAAGTCAGATATTAGGATTTCCTCACCAACAAAGAAGAGATTTTGGCACAAAGGTGGTGTTACTGGAGATAGAGTTCATTGTGGTTTAAATAAAACGATGAATGTTGATAAATGCTGTTGTTGAGCTTTCAACAACAGCTCTGCACATATTCTAAGAGGTCACTATGCCACAATGCTGAGAAGCACTTTACAAATCGTGTTATGAAGAGACAAAACATTGTGGATTGAGCAGATATTGAGATGACAAACAAACAAACACAGACACGCGTGCACACACACACACACACAAGTGTTTAGTCCAGACCAGGAATTAGGCAGACTCATTGGTGAGTGACAACTGAAATTGAATTTCTCTGCAGTGAGAGCCCAAAGGACTCAAGGGAGGAGACACACACACGCACACACACACAAACCCAAATGTGGATACAGACACACTTACACACACAAGCATGGAAAGGCGCACACACACACACACACACACAGACACATGCATCAGCATGAACAATTACTGAATAATTGCTGGCACAAAGATGCACACTTTCTCTCAGTGTCACTCTGTCTTTTGGTTTTCACTCAAATGCACACGCACACACACACACACACACACACACACACACACACACACACACACACACACACACACACACACACCAGCTCCGGTCCTCACAAGTCCCTCCTCTCCAATTTACTGCCAAAGCTGTCTCTTCACTGCGGATCTCTTTTCTTTACCATTACAATGAGAACTGCATCTGGCAAAAAGTTTGCGGAAGGCCTTCATGAACTCGCTGCCAGTTAGATGCGATTCCGATGGAGGTGAATGGAAATGGCGGCAGGAGGCAGAGAGGCAGCAACTCCCTGGTTCTTTTTTATCACGCCGATATCGAAATGACGTCACTGCGATCTTATCAAAATCCTCATTTCCTATATTTGACGATGGCTCAACACACCGTCTTGTGATTTGAGTCGGCCCGACACGTGCAAGGCCCACTCTCGAGATAGAGCTGACCGATTGGAGCTAATCTGCGCCTAAATGAAAGACAAATTAAGAGTCATTTTGAGACGGCGTGGGGTCTGCCATTGCCCAGCTGAGTCTACCGGAGCCTCTACGTGGCCCCGTCCAGGACCCTCTGCACTGGCCAGTTTAGCGTCAAAGCCACGACCATCCGTTTGCAAAAGCTGCAGAGCTCCATCATCCAGCAGCGGGGGAGGGAGGCTGAAAAGACAGCGGGGGGGGGGGGGCACCATCTGGCCGACTCTTGACTCATTTGAGGTCTGACAAACTGTAAATTCATCAAAATCACCGCCCGATATCATCACGTTCCGAGCTGTGGTTCAGCCAACGAGCTTTGCAACGGCAGTCATTTCAGGTGAAAACATCAGAATAATCATTGTAAAATTTGCCATACAACAGTATTTGTTTTTGCTTTTTAGGAGTGATGATAGCCTTAAGAGACTCACACAGGTGGGAACCTGAGGGAGCAACTCTACCAGCAATTACCCCGCTTTCAGTGCAGCTAATAAGAACTTACGTCACGGGTCAACATGTCTGCTGTGAAAAACAAAGACCGTCCAACCACTCAAAGGATCTTTGTTTAATTGTTTACTATCCACGGGGAATTCTAATAATGCTAATTGCGGATTAGCTGACACACCGGCCTGCCTCTGGGTGAGAACAGCACGACGCGAGGAAACACAACTGTCATTCTTTATTCTCTTCCTTTTTTTCCCCACATGTATTTAACAGCTAAATGCAGTCAGACACAGCTGTACATGTTCTTTGAAAATGCTGACACAGTTGTTTATGTGACATTTGTAACCAATGCTTTGTGTGTTTGTGTGACAATCGGACCGCAGGCGGCTAGTGTGGGGTCACTGCACAGCACAGGAACAGGAACAGGTTTTTGGGTGCTAATAGCATTAACGTGTCTTAACTGCGATGCGTCTCGGGCCACAAAGTGTGATGTTAATAACTGTGGGAATGTGTGACACTCTGACCCATTAAGGGTTATTGTCTCTCTCGTACTCTGTATGCCATGTGTCTCACGCTGCCCTCAAACGCAGTATACAGGTTATATATATATATATATATATATATATATACGATGTGCTGAATGTCTGGGAAAATCTTTTTCCTCCAGGCTGTCTCCGTCAGGTCATTATCCAGCGAGAGAGAGAGAGAGAGAGAGAGAGAGACACCTCTCCAGGTCTCCCGGGACAGGAGGGGGAAGCTGAGGCTGGATGTTCACACACTATATTTAAACCACACGCAGACGGACACTTACTCTCTGTTCTTCTCTCTCTATTCATTACTCTCTCCCTCAGCCAGTCATCCCCGCCTCACGGCTCTCCTTCCCTCTCCCTCCCCATGCGGCAGTCCAATCTCCCAATGCGCGCCTTGGTTTTGTTAAGCTTTGTTCTCCCTCGACTGTTGACGACGCCGATCGCTGCTCGGTCCGTCACTCTCTTTCTCAAACTTCGTCCGTGTAACACTGGCAGATTAATAGCTGGGCTGCCGAAAGGGGTTCTGTTGCAGGATATCACACAGGATATTAATGTGCATGATGCGTATTTCAATAGCGGTCGAAAGCCTGTCGGCTGTGAGAAAACAGGGCCCAAGAGTCAAGCATTAATGTGAATCTTTTTTTTTTTTTTTTTAACGGGTCATTGTGCATTTTATAACACTGCGGTCTTTCTTCCATGTTTGCCTTGAAGTCCATTTTCACATCTGCAGGCATTGTACATCTCTCAAACTTGAAGGTGGCGAAGCAAAAATATAAGGAATCAAGGAAATGACATTGCCTTTGAAAGGTTGACGATGAGAAAGGCGCGGTGATCAAGAGGAGACAATTGAAGACGGAATATAAAAACTCAAACCCATAAAACGCCTGAACCTTCCTTACTCTTAACTGACTGCATGTTACTGATGAATACAAACCATTCAGGAGAGACTTGGATATCAATAATACAAAAGGAGAACGAATTGTTTATAACTCAAAAATGTTTCACTAACTCATTTGTAGCTTTTTCTAAATCACGCTCACGTTTTCTTTACCTACTTATTCACTTTCATGAACTTTTTTAAACTCTCTCCCACACTGTAAAACAAATGTTGCATGGTAGTAATTATAACCCATGCAAATCGTTTCAATTTTACTGGAAGTGTTTTAGTCAGGAAAAAAATGTATAAGCTTACCATCCCTGATTAAGTAATGGTCCAATTTTTAATAACAATTATTATTAAGTGCTTACAACCTAAAGTTAATATGACCTATTTAATCAAGTGTTTCTGTTAGTGTACATTGGTTCTAAAACGCAGGTATGCTTTACTTTAAACAAACACACCGGGTGCAAATTGTTACCTCACATTTATTGAGTAGATTCTGAAAGTTATTTTTTACAGTGCAGAATGTCCCGCTCTTCAGATCTTTCCCACTGCCTCCGTTTCTCTCCCCACAGGGTGAAAAAAACTCTGCTCTTTCACGCTTAGTGGCGGCTTCCACCCCCCCCAGGCATGTTTAGCTGTCTTCCCCCCCCCCCATACGGTGAAGTATTGTATTGAAACGGAAGGTGTTTGCAGAGGTCACACCTCGGATGAATGTAACCGCTGGTTGAAAAGAGATGAATAACGATGACCACATTTAGGCTACGTGAAGAGCTCGTGGTTAATAGTTTGTATCAGTGGCCAGTATCAGATCTGAGGACTTTGTGTGTTAAACAGCACTTTGCACACAAGTGCTAACAAAGCACGGAGGAAGGACGCACAGCTTGGACATCAAAAGCAATCATGGAACATAATGAAAATAAGGATGTGGTTCAAATTACACGGTGAAAGCAATGGAGCATATAGAAGCCAATGAATAAGAATGTGGACTGATTCAGCTGATTTCTGTGTTTCACTCCATCACTGCTGCCTCTGATGCCCTTGCCGTGTTAGGGTTTGATTAGGTTCAGGCAAAAGACGGAAGTTGTGAATCAATAAATGACAAAAAAAAAAAAGAAGTCTTGACATTGGAAAAATGAAAATGAAGAATTACTAAGTTTTGAGGCTCTATAATATGTTATATTACTCTTGCCTTTTTTTTGACAGAAGGGGAGTAATTCACACATCAACTAGAAATCCATCTTAATTAAATGTAAACACGGCCTTTTCCCGCCAAGGAACCAACAAAGCAGAGCAAAACCAAGACGTGGTGGAGCACAGCAGCAAGAACAACACGCAGCGTTCTCTGAATCTGCTTTTGTACTTCAAGTCCTAATTTGGACCGGACTCTACATTTTGTATAACATGTAAGAATGTACGTTCTTACAGCTAAATCAGTACTGCTTCTAAAAACAGAATAAAGAAACAGATGAAAGAAAAAGACATTTTTACACACGTTGGCCGCTGAAGTTTCTTAATCATCCGTTCACTGACAATTTAACAAACAATAATGCATCTGAATGTTCAAAGCCCAGATTAATTGCATAAGATCACGTTACGAGCTAAAAATGTTCAAAAACCTCATTTACGGCAGGCTCCTCAAATAACGTCCCACATAAACACCACGTAATGTAAATGCCATGCAACACCCTGACATTTAAACAACCCCCCCCCCCCGCCCCCGCCCCAGATATCCGCCCCTTACCGGAGTGAAGTTCATGACTTTGAGGATCCAGATGGTCAGCGCCAGGTTCACGATCATGGTGACGAGAAGGAGGAGGATGAAGAAGTACAAGCACCTCTTCCTCCAGCCGTAGATCCCCACTGCCGGGTAGACCTGGGCGCCGCACACCGACGCCCCCCGCTGGTGGAGCGGGTTGGGCTGCGCCGCGAGGATATACTGCTCCTGGGTCATCTGAGGGGGGGGGGGGGGGACACAAATAGCACACTTTTCAAATGTGTGAATATACGGATGTATCCAGACGGGAAAGACGTTATTTTCCAAAAGACGCAAGTTTCTATTCCTCCCTGGTTTTTTCATGCATTCGGTACATAATGAGTTTGTTTGGTGGAGACAATGGAGACGGCAGGTGAAGAGGTAGAGAGGTAGAGAGGGGAGTGAGGAGGCAAAGCATGACGCACCGAGAGAGAGAGAGCCTGCAAGTGAGAAAGACCGGAGCGTGATAAAAATGAGATAGAGGCGGAGCGGCGAAGTGGAGAGATAGCACCAGTAGCCGCAGATAGGATAGGGAGGATGGAGGGAGAGGAGAGGAGAAGTAGATAAGACAGCAGGAGAGGACAGAGTCCATTAGTTGTAGTGCAGCAGGAGGAGTCATTGGTGGTGCGAGATACGGACACTAGCTCCAAGGCACCGCTATCCGAGTCCATCTCCGTCTCTCTAAACTCTCTCTCTACCTCAAATTCTCTTTCTCGGTCTCCCTAATTCACTTCCTATCTCGCTCCTGCACCTCCCGCCGCCTTTATCGGCCTCCCCCCCCCCCTCTCTCACACACACACACACACGTTATGTCTTTATTTGCTGAGACCGCATGACCTTAACACCTCACTGACTGTTATTCCCCGCCTCGCCGCCGCCCCCTCTATGCCATTTCCTCCACATAGTCTCACATGATGATACAAACACTTGATGGGATACATCAAAATGTTGACTAATGCTTTCCCTGCTGAAAGAAAGAAAACACAGACTTGGCAAATAGCATTCTGTGATGCGTGTCTCTCTACTGTTGTTAGAATGCAATAATACACACTGTTTAAAACTGCCAAATGTCAACGGGTGTTTGAGATTGAGATGGGAATTTAATCCGATCACAGATGAAACTGTTAAACTATTCAAATGGCCTTCTAAAATATAGGCCATTCATTTCAAAAGAAAAAAAAAGGTATGTAGGCCGACCAATAATAACATATGGAGCAGAAAACTAAGGGAACATCCCACAAAAAGCCTGTGAATAATCAACAAAAAGATAATAATACTAATGTTCCCACAGCGTGACGACGTGTCACAGAACACAGTGTTGTGTTTTCCTCTTCTGTCACGGTGGCGGGCTCTGTTATATTTTGTGTGGGGGGTAACTTTGCTTCCTGCCCTGGTGTGTTTTCTCCCCCTCTGTGATTGTCTGCCGTCCCCCTGATTGTTTCCTCCGGTGTATAATCACCTCCCCAGTGTATTTAAACCACGCGTGCGTGCGTGCGCGCGCGTGCGTGTGTGCGTGCGTGCGTGCGTGTGTGTGTGTCGCCGTAGGTCTGTTTCTCTGCGACCCTGACGCTGAGCTCTGATGTCCCCGTGACCTCCTGCCCACTTTCTCCTGGGCATCTCGTATCTCAGCTGTGGAGTCCTCTCCTTACCTTCCCTGACACGTCTCACTTCGGGAGCAAATCGGTCCACTGTTTAAAGGAGGTGACAAAAGGATAGATAACAATCCTCCTCGTTGAAAAAGGAAACAAGTACATTCCAATCACGCGCTTAATATTTGCCATCCAATTACTTTTAATATCATGCTGGATACGGGACACATATTGATGCCAACCGGAGAGAGGGCTTAATTTTTTGTCAAGTGGGCAAATGGGTTGTTGTTGATTTCCCTTTTCAAGGTGAACATCTTCTCCCGCCATGTGCTCAGATGGTTTATATGTTGCACATATTTGGGTCCACCTGTCCGTCTGTGCAGATACAATGCATGTAAATCAATAGAAAGCAGCAACCACCTCGTAATTAAGCATCAATAGAAGTGTGTGTGTGTGTGTGTGTGTGCTGTTATGTTGTGTACTGGAGTTTTCTGTGGTGCCCTGGAATGCTAATCTTTTGTTCTTGCATGTATAAAACAGTGGGAATCGATAGCTGCACAAAGGTATCTATGTGAGTGTGTGTGCTACTGTGTGTACATGTGTGTGTGTGTGTGTGGTTGGTTGGATATTTTTGCACAGTTTGTTTCTCAAAGGCGAGAATGCAAATCAACGTAAGCCCTGAAATCACAAAAAGAAGTTACAATTAGTCGCATACTGGACTGCATATGTAGTTATGTTGTGTGTCTCATTTCACTCACGGCTATCAATCCCACTCCACATCTTGACATTTCATTTTTTTTCCCTCCCCAATTGCGAGTATCGTATTCGTCATACTTTAGTCACCCTTTCCTTCCATCTCATTCCTTCCTTCCTTGCTTCCTTCCTTGTTTGCCATTGGTAAAACCCTCTTTCCTGTCAGTCATTCACTTTGCCTCTTTAATTCACATTCAAAGCATATGTGCTCTCACTTTCCTCATTTAGTCATTCCTCCCCACTCTCCGTTTCTAACCAATCCATTGTGTTTATATTGGTTTTACTCCTTCCCGTCCTATGTCCCCACACTCATCTCCCCCCCCCCCCCCTTTACTCTTCTAATCACAGCCTCATCTAACTATATACACATGATGACATTTTGACAGCCATAAGTACAGCTGCTGTGAGCCCTTCGTCGCTTGATCACCGTCACGCTGAACCATCAAGTGCGCTAAAGGCAGTGATCTCAGGAGATCCATAATCTAGATTACACACATAGCAGGTATAGAAAGGGGGCCTATCATTTATGTGTATGGCCAAAAATGAAAAGCCATGGCGTGGCTTTTCATTTTTGGCCATACACATAAATGATAGGCCCCCTTTCATAGGGCAAATAAAAATGAAAGAAAGATTATGAATAACTTCGGGCAGTTTACGCTCATATTTAGGGACCCAGATGTACTATTTGTGAACGTGGCTATAAGGGTTTGCCTTTTCTCTGTGTGGATTGGTTACGAAGACCATCAGGGAAACACAAGAGCACTATTACATAAAAATAAATCTCAACGTGACCGTCGTTGAACACAAGCACATGACAGGCCGACATAATTAGGTAACCCGGTTACACACTCACACACGCATGCAACCAGACTGAGGCTGAGCTCTGTACTTTGAGGATTAGAGAGTAAGAAAATGAGAGGAAATGAAAAAGAAGAGAAGAAGACATAAGAGACGAATGAGAAAAAGAAAAAAAGAAAGGAATTTATATGATCGTGACCCAAATGCAACCCTGCAAAGCCTCAACATGAGGATCACAATACGAAAACAAGAGCTCATGGCAGAAGACGAGAGGACAGGATGCATTACTTGATGGGATTTTTTTTTCATCTTCCACGCGGCTCATTTTCACATCAAATTCAAAATGCCTGATGAGAAATGAATGATGAAGTTGCCCTGTGAACAAGTCACAGGAGGACCTTGCAGTGAATAAAGAAAACAAGATCTTGATCAGGCCGGGAGCAATATGACAATGAGTAGGACTTTTTACTTATTATGTTAACTTTAAGCTTCTCATGCACGAGACATTTCTGAAAACTTGGGACACTAGTGTCCCCCTCTCTCATCACGCAACTTGGTGGAAGCTGTAAATGTAAGCAAGCAGAGCGCACACACACACATGTGCTACGTGCTACTTGGTACTGTGGATATGGGTGGATTTGATGCGGCCACACGGCTGGATCAGGAACAAAGAGACGGACGGATGGACTCGGATACACAGCTGAAGTGCAATGAGCGATGGGCGCTGGGGCAAAACGCCGCGTGTCTGTCGGCACTCGATCAATACGAGCGCTTCAACATCGCTCCACGTGTGAGGGCTTTGACATTCTCCCTCTGTTTCTCTTCCCCGTCGGCATCCCTAATGCGAGCTTCCCAGGAGAGCATCAAGTATGCGTAGTCGGCGCCGTTTTAATGCATCGGACATGGCATTTGGAGAAACCAAACTCATGGAGCTTCTTTTTCTGTAATGAGTGCTGGCTATCCCTTACTATGCAATTCTATCAACTTGGAAAGTGGCTTAATGGATCGCAGGCCTTTTGTTGATATCTGCATTGTATTTTGCTGGGATTTCTATTTTGTTGAAATAGTACCTAAAGATCAAGGTTCGACCAGCTATTGACTTGTTTGCTGGATTAGGACTGGATTAGGAATTAATCATGTATTTGCATGTTCGATATAGAAAGGGAGAGAATAGTCGGACACGTCACCATGAAAAAACAAGCTTTCAGGCTCACACAATGTTATAATATATAACTGTTATTATTCCTACACTCTTATACAGGCAGTGAATGCATCTAAGGAAAATGTATACTCTATAATTGGTGACCATGTGTGCCCCTCTAATCACTAGTTCTGACTATTCTCTTTTGTTTGTAATGGATGTCCTTACCGTGTTTCATAGTATTTGGGGAAATGTTTATTTTAAAATGTGTTTCCTATTACTATGTGTAGTCAGTAAATTGTCTTTTAAATTTGACAGAGGAGTCAACAAGGAATTTTATGTCAAATACCTAAACGTGAAACAAAGTGTTTGAGTTCCCACCCGTGTGTGTGTGTGTGTGTGTGTGTGTGTTTCTGAGCCATCCACTAGCTGACCACCTGGGTGCCCACAGAGGGACGGCACGCTGTCCAAACCCAACAACCTACAGCCAACACACAGCGCTCCCAATTCAGTTCACACACACACACACACACACACACACACACACACACACACAGGCGTACACAAAAGTAAAAAATCCGGCACAAGCAAACACGTGCACATATAGACAGATAAAAATCACACTGCGGCTGCATCATGCACCAGCAAACACACACAGGAAAACCGACAAACAAAGCATGCGTACACACACACACACACACACACACAGACACACACACACACAGAGCGCTTGTGTGCATTTAGGACAGATTTACCAGGTTCTGCTGAACACACCAGAATGCACAAACACAGATTAACTGTTTTTGACAATAAAAAAATGACACAGCAAATTAAACTACATCACAGTGAAATATGAGTTACTGGTTTACTGGTTCCAATATATATATATATATATATATATATATATCTGAAGCCACGTTTCCTGAATCCTGAATAAAAATTATGATGTTGTTTTTTATATACTTTATTTCTGTAAAGAGGTAAAAATGAAATCATTTGTAGCTTAGCTCAAAAGGTTGTAACGGGTGTTCTGCTGGACTGGTTCCTCGATGTATCTATAGGGGTTCTTTGGACTTCATTTGACTTCTATTGTAAAAAAGCAGCGGATCATAAAACAATAAAGAGTTCGGTATTCATCCCCAACATTTTGACTGTTATTCTAGAGCAAAACCTATGTTTGTTCAACGTCTGCTTTGGTGCTAAAGGGTTTGATTGCTACTACTGTTTCTCTATTTATAGAGATTCAGCTGATTAAAAAGCTTCTCATTTATCTCTCTCGATTTAACTCCGTCCAATGATGTGTTTGGTATTTTCAGGACCCACGAGACAGATGAGAGGATAATGGAAAGGAAGATACAAAAACCACAGGAACCAGATGAGAGAGAGAGAGATAAAAGCAAAGATTCTGGTTTGATTGTCACGTTCACTACTGGCCACATCGGTCCCAAACCTGGCCAGTAGGAACCCTTCCATACTGTGGACCAGTTATCGCATTTATGTACCTTTGTGTTCATTTCTATCAACATCCCTTTCCTTCTCTCTGGCATTTATTCTCCCTCCTGCTGCGTCAGCATCTGTGTCCATTGCATTACGTCACTTAGCCGACGCTTTCATCCAAAGCGACTTGCAATGAGCGCATTTCAACCGTAAGGATACAAACCCGGAAGAACAAGAGACACGAAAGTGCAATTTCATCCAGTCAATCGATCAAAAAGCTGTCAATGTTAAACACCGCAACCAAAAGAGCTCCTTCATGGGAAGACGGTTGGTTGGCCTTGTAGCCTGCTTTGTTGAGAGAGTATGCCGTTTCCTGGTGAGCATGCAGATCATACAGCTGACGATCATTTCACACTACAATAATCTGGGTATTGTTCATCTAATACGTATTTCACAATGAAAAATCAACGACTGATTCACAATCATCGGAAGTTGTTGTGTGCGTATGATTAGTCCCAATTATGGCAAATAGGAAAATAGGATTTCTAACTTCATTTTTCACTGCAGGAGTCCGTCGTCGCTGATTAACGTGATGTTGCATTCCATGAGATGCCAGGGACCAAACATCTAACAATGACTAATGATGAATAACCGTTTCTGCTACAACTAATCCACATGAAATAAAGTCATTGTGCGAAGGTGGATGCATGCCTGCATCTACTCCTTCATTTTAGATATCACACCAGGAATACATCCCCTCACAGCTCCACAGTCAACTCAAAAGCCTTCACTCACCGAAACCACCGAGTACACGGAGCAGGTGCAGTGGTTCCAACAGGGGACGTGACACTTCAGACCGAAGTAACATGGTGACGAGCAGAAAGTGGGAGGAAACAAGTTCCGCTGAAGAATGTGCGTTGGGGGGGGGGGGGGGGGGTTGTTGCAGTGGAGATGTTAAAAAAAGGAGGAGAAAATAACGCTCTATTCCCTGCTGGTGGGGGGGGGGGGGGTATATAGACGCCTGAGAGCGGGAAACACAGGGAGGATTCACACAGAAAGACGATCCCAAGGGCAGGCGGGCCGGGGGAGAGATGTGATGGACGCCCGCTGGAGGCGCGTCACATGCTTGAGTGTGTATGTGTGATTAAATCTTTCCCGGTGACAGAATCAGCACGCAGGCTTTATGGCCCTGCTCAGTGAGTTGGCCTCCTCCATCACTTCCACACACACACACACACACACACTTGCACATAGGCTGTGTCAATTCATCACGGGACAAGTTTTCTAAAACTTCTACTTAAGACACGTACCATATAACCACGTATTCCTCACCATCAGAGGAACGCTGACATACAAAAGAAGGATCGCACAGCAGAAAGAAAAGCCACTAAAAGTCCAGTTGTCGCTTTAACGAAAACCACCTAATGCCCCGCCTATTATCACCGACACACACACTGCGCGGTGCACACCGCCCTCAAGGGCCGATTTAGCATAACAGGTCAATGGGGAGATTTCCACAGTCAGCACGAAGCAACACTGTTAGCACAAAAGGCCGCTAACAGGAAGCACCCTCCGTCCCTCCCCGCACTCCCGGCTCTCTCTTTATCTCCCCCCCCCCCTTCTATCTCCGTCGGCATCACTCACTCTACTTGCATTTCTTTCGGACTTCTAACTGAGTTGTGTGTTGTTCGCCCGGCGGCCCTCCTCAAAGCTCCCCTTTCACGGCTTTGACCGGGGAGTGTGTGTGTGTGTGTGTGCGTGAGCGATGTGTGTGATGTATGTCCAGCAGTCACTCACGTCCACGTCCCTCAGTGGCGCGCTCGTATATCAGCCAGTGGGCCCCGCGCGGGTTTAATGGAAGGAGCCCGATGCCTGGATGACAAAGGGAGGGACGGAAGGAGACGGGGAAATAAGCCGGCGCGAGACAATCTGCCGCATGCGGCGTGCAGCCCTGCCCGTCGCCGGCTCCGTGGCGCCTGCTCTCCTACGCTCGCAAACGTGTTTGCTTTAATATGGCGCCGCAATTCCTCTCTCCTTATTAACGTTTGCAGTGGTCTGATGTTTGCCTTTCCAGGCCTACATTTCACTTGCATTGGAAGAAGGTCTCTCTCACACTCTCTCCGCCTCCGCCTCTCTGCAGGCTGATTCAATCCATTTTTAGTATTGAGGCTTTTCATCAAATTCCAGCGACAGTTCCAATGAGAATTAACGACCATTGGGAAAGGAACCCCAAAACCAACCCAGTTGCAGTGTAAGCATTGCAAATACAATTATTGTGTATCTCACCGTCATGGCTGGATCAGTAGTCTCCTTTCTGAAAGACTTTAACTTTATAATCCTTACATATTTTCCATATATAACAAGGAGAACAAACACACACTACTGGTTTCAGCGTTCTGCAGCATGCTACATACTGACAGTATGCAGTACGGCAGGTCAGAAGGATATGGGCCTCACACACACACACACACACACACATATACTGATGAATGGCGTTGCTGATAACCCGATTGCTGGATGCACACATTACATGGGTCGCTAGTGTGTGCGTCAGCAAAGCGGCCCAAGCTGAGTTGCTGGTTTAAGAGCTGACGTGGGACTACGGCCAGATGGGAGGAAAGGAAATGAGCTGCAGGAGAGGTCAGCAGAAGCCATCGTTTCCGTCAAATACACAAAAGAGGCACACAACTTTGTAGTTCTACCAATATCTTCATGCTAATACTTTAGCATCACTTGATGAGATACAGACTAAGAGGTATTTGCATCACCCAAAGTAAGATTATTCGACTTTTATGCTATCTTTCTGTACATTACTCATTAAACCAATTAAATAGATACAACCAAGCCAGGAGGATGTAATAACTACCATTGTGGTGGTATTTTGGCTGCAAACATCTAATTATGTCATCGAATGTTTGTACACTTCTTTACCGTGGTATCATTTAGGGCTTCAAATGTTTTCATCATCAATTCCTCCGAGGATTGTTTGTTTTCTTTTTCTAAATTAGTCAAATAATTGCTTGGTCTGGGGAACACCAGCAAACGAGAAGAAATGCAAATCACAATTTCCAAGAGCCCTCGGGGACTCCATCAAATAACTTTTTATCAAGTCAACAGTCGAATACCCAAATATATTTTCCCATTATGGGCATTTTTGCTTCAAAATCACAACAAAATGTTTCATCATGATAGTAGCTGATCTTTAGAGCCCACTGTCCACGCTCCACTTGCACGTTTTAGATTTCTCCAAAATGTGTACACTTTCCCTTCAGGTGACACCAGCTAATTAAGTGTAACCAAGTGACAAGTGAGTGTGTTTAAATGACTGAGCTCCTCGCAACGTCCCAAGTCTTCTTTTTTCAAACACACAAATACAGTTGTTTATCAAAAAACAACAAATGCCTCTTATCCGGCATGCATCATTGACCTGCTGTTACTCTGCTGGTGTGATTTATTAATTACTCTGCTGTTTGAACGGCTTGTTTAAGGACACATCTAATGAGGTGCTTGTGGTTCAGAGGTGGGAGTCATTCATCAGCAACGCCATCACCTCACAGACGCCGATTGGAGGCCCTGACGTGGACACCAAAGCATCGCCTCTGCCTGCGACAAACGCATAATGCACGCATGTAAATACAGTACAAACAGCGGTGATTCCCCTCCGTTATATCACACACACACACACAAAGACAAAGTGAAACAAACATGCCGACTCTGGGTATCAACGCCAAGGGGAAAACGGTTCATTTTGAATACTTTGGGGGCTTTTTCCCTCCTTCTCTCGGAGTGGCTAGAGAGATGTGTTGGATTTGGTGGAATAAAAAAAGGCAACTACATCTGACATGATTGTGTTCTCGGTCAGCCTCCCACTGAGAGAACGTGTGGCTTCTGTGTGGGCGAGCGTGAATACACTTTTCTGTGCGCCAGCCATTGGGCAGATAGGCCCTGTGCACGCGTGGTGGGGGCGTCTGGGAAGCGTGTGTACGGGCGGGGGCTGTGTGAATGTTTTGCCAAAACAGTGTGTTCATGTGTGAGCGTCGTGCCTGGCGAGGCTCATTATCAGTTGTTCTT